>NW_017732144.1:366582-373700 GCF_001890085.2 Hipposideros armiger | reverse complement strand
AAATTTTCCTGTAAAGAACCAGAGAGTAAATATTTTAGGTTTTGTAGGACATACATACAGTATCTGTTGCAGCTTCTCAGCTGTTATTGCAGTGCTAACGCAGCCCTAAGTAATGTATAAACAAATGAGCATGTCTACACTCTGATAAAATTTTACTTATATATGAATTTTTACTTGTATAAAATTTACTTATTTTACTGAAATATGAATTCCATGGAATTTTCATGTCATAAAATATTGTTCTTCTTTTAATGTTTCTCTAGTCATTTGGAAAGGTAAAAAACATTCTTAGCTCACAGGCCATTAAAAAGAAAAAAAACAATAAATAAACAACAAACAACAACAATGAAACGTCAGAAGTCTGGATTTGCCTCATGACTGCAGTTTGCCAACCTCTGGTATATACCAACCCACGTACACTATGTACACTATTGAAATTTATGGGTGATTGAGGGAATTTTCAAGATTAGTTTACTATTCATTTTTTCTTCTTAACATGTTAACTTATTAACCCGACCATCTTTTGAGAAGTGAATGACATCTTTTACCATTAGTGTCTTTGAGTTGCCTTAGTATTCAACTTGTAGTAGACCTCATTTTCTCTATACCTACTCTCATGGTGAGCTAATCCAGTGTATTCTGACCTAAAAATCATCTACAAGTTGATAGCTCCCAAATTTACATCTTCTACCTAAACTTTTTTCATGTATCCTAGACTCATATGTTAAAAACCCTACTTAAAATCTCTACCTGGATGTCAAAAGCTCATCTCAAACTTAACACATGCAAAACTAAACTCATGAATTTCCTCCTAAGCTTTTTTTCTGTCATAGTCTTTCTATCCTAACTTAAGGCAACTCCTCTTTCTATTTGTTTAAGCCAAAAATGGAGTCATCCTTGATTTGTTTGTTTGTTTGTTTGCTCTTAAACACAAATTTCACTTGCAGATACTCTTGGCCCTATCTTCAAAATATATCTGAAATATAATAATGTCATGCCATCTACTGTTACCATTATTACCATTGCTCACTTGAATTATTGCACTAGGCTTTCAACTGGCTCCACTATTTTCCCTATCCCAAGACATCTAATCTATTGTCAACACAAGATACAGAGTAATCTGTTACAATCCAAATTAGATCATGTCACTTCTGTGTTCAAAACTTTCTGATGGCTCTATTTCACTCAGAGAAAATGCCAGAGTCCTTGCTGTTTCCTGCATAATTTACCCATATTACCCATTTCCTCTCCAACCTGTCTTGCCTCATCTTCTTTAACTCTTGCTCTTACTCATTTTGCTGCAGCAACACTGGTCTCCTTGCTGTACTTTAAGCATTGCGGTCACACCTCTGCCTGGAATGCTGTATCTAATGCTTGTAACATAGGATTTTCTCAAATGTTACTTTCTCAATGAGGCATTCCCTGATTACTGATCAATTACACACGCTATCCCACACCTCCTATCCCAGCACTTCTCCGCTATACTCTTCTCCATCACATTGTCGCCATTTGACAAACTGTACATTTTAACTATTTAAATCACCCTACTAAAATGTAATTTCCATGAGAGCACATGTTTTTATCTGCTTTTTTCACTGTGATTCCTACAGTAGAGTAGAATGGTACCTGGAATAGTAGGAATTCAAAAAGTATGTGTTGAATAATTGAACATTTTTTGGTATTGGGAATGTGAGCAATCTTTATTTTTTTTATGTGCATGCCTAGATTTTCTATTTTAAAAAAGATAGAACACTGTTTAGATCAAAAGACACAAATTTTGGGCTCTAGTCTTGGGTATGTCACTTTATATCTGTGTGAACTTGAGTAAGTTCAAAATCTATGAATTTTTATCTGTGTGATAAAGATAAAAATATATTTATTATATATGCATATATACTTACATATACAAACATATATACACACATATATGCACATAAATACACACACACACACACACACACACATATATATATATATATATATACATATATAGAAAAGATACTTTATGATTGCCTAAACTAATGTATTATTGAGAGGAAAAATTCTAATTAATGTTTTTGAAAATATTTTTTTAAACAATTAAATGCTGTTCATCATAAGATTATTACAAAGATAAGTTACTAGATATTTTCTACAAATAATTTTAGGATAAGCAATAGACTCAGTCACATTCACATATTTATTTTTGTCCCATGGGTTCTGTAATCTGAATTTAATAAAGTACTAGTATGGTATCTAAATTCATATTGTTAGTATATTGATTTTTTTCCAGCTATGGAGGAAGAAACAGAGGAATTTTGAAAAAAAAAATTCAATTGTATCATCAACATCAATGCAGTATACCCGGTGACACAAAGAACAACACAATAAATGAATCAAAAAACCATTCTATTAAAGTCATTAAGGAAAGAGTGTCACGTGGCATGCAGAGCAAATAATTCCCATGTGCCGCATTTGAAGAATACACATTTATTAGGTAGATGAGGGAAACTGAGAAGGGATGAATGGAGTTCAAGGAGGATGCGTGGAGTTGCAAACAGAAGATGGGGTGTGAGGGAGCATTGGTTTCCTAACCAAACTAGGAAGTTGGGGCAATGGAGCTCTGGCAAGAGACAGGCAATGGGAACAGCACAGGGCTATGCTGCCTGGTGCTTCAAAACCTCATACAACATTCCAATTTGTTCACTAGGTATCACTTGAAGACAGAAATATAGGAGAGCTGCTTTTTAAAGTCAGTTTGTATAATATCCAATGTACCTGCAAAATACTTCTGTGATAAACCAACATAAAATATATGTTCACACGACATGTATTGCCAGAAAATATATTTTATCTACCGATGAACATCTAGTAGATTGAACATAAAATATCCCTTCCAGTCATTGGGAAATAAGCCATCAATCCAAGACACTCTGGTGTACACATTGAGAGAAAAGGCTCAGGTGCCAAAACGGATGATCAGAATAGAGCTCTGACTACTAAAATGGGTTCAAATCATTCCTTGGAAATCAGAATTTAAATCAGTGATTGGCAAAACCTAATCATTTCATGTCCAATGTCACTAAAGTAGATATCCATTGCTGTGTGTGAACTGAACACAATTCAAAGCTAAAACTCTCTCTAAAACCTCACAATAAATGCTAATCCTTATATTCATTATTTCCAGTCAAACATGTCTGTGTAAGAACACCTATATCAGGAGGGAATAAAAAACAAAACAAAATCCTGGAATTTCATTCAAATAATGAGTATATTTCAAATATCCCATTTGGCCACTATACTTCTTGACTTCATACTCATGGAGGGTGCTGATTGCTGAGCTACAAAACAGCATTTTAACATGAGCTTAAATATTGATTTGATTGAGTCACTGCAAAAAAGTTTGTTAATTATCTAAAATATCTCCAAATTATGATAAAAAAATTACACAACAGTATTATCTTTGTTAAAGAGTACAGAGAGACTAAAAACCTAGAGAAGCCATTATATATAGAGAATATGATAGATGTACTGACTATATTAGTTATTCTTGTTTTTGAAACATCTTGCATTAATATAAACTATGAGAACACTACACTACTATAATGTGTTTGAAAATGAGGTTCAGGATGTAAGTTAAATAAAAGTAAGGTCTGTGTCTGGCTTTGCCCATGACTAAATGTCTCACATGTATGTCATAAGTTCTCAGAAAATATATGCTCAATAAATAAATAAATAGTTTTCACAACCATCTTATCTTTGGTTCAATTCCCTTCCTCCTGAAGTGCATTATGCACTCCCGTTCATTCTTTAAAAGCATCACATTTACCACCAATTTGTATTAACCATACTTTTAATTTTCTGTATTCTGATGCTTTCACATCTTGGACCTTGCTGACTCTGGATAGACTGACCATCCTGAGTTAGTTCATTTCTAGAGCTAGTAATCAATCTATCCAGGAAGGGTGCCTGTCAAATGCAAATCAACCACTACAAAGCCTGCACCCCCAACCACCTCCAGGGCCACTATCCACTTGCTCTAATCACCGCAGGGCCAAATACCAGACACGTAGGGACAGCCCCTATGTATTACAGCCTGATGAAAATATTCAAGTTAGCCAATCCTAGGCCTGCCTTGCTCGTTCCTTCCCATGGAATTCATAGTAGGAGCCCTTGTAGACATTTGCCTCCTGACTGGCCCTGGTACGTTCCTGAGTGGCTGGCTCCCTACATGGCATGCCATGCCTCCTGTTTCTATGGATCTCTGACTACAACAAAACTTCCCTCTTTATGACAGTTGTTTTCATATACATGTTTTACCATACCTGATTAAAACAAATCCGATACCTTTAAAACACAATTCTATGGGAAAATGTTTTCTTTCAAACTGTTGGCAAATAAAACGTAATTCCACATTGGGGAAAAAAAAATGATCTCACATGAAATCAATGAGATAATTTTCACCTATGAAGTTGGCAAAAATTTTTAAGTTGGTTACTCTGAGTATAATTTGTTGCAAAGTTTCTATAAGGCACTTTAGTAGTACTTAAATTAATGTTGTAACAATTAACTCAACTTGTGACAAAAAACCCACAGGTAGCTAAAATACCTAATAAAGTAGAATGATGTTAATTATATCAATATAGATATAGATGTAGATAGAGATAGATATATTGATAATATGTACTATATCTTACATGGAAATGTGTAATACATTGCTCAAAGAAAAATATAGAAATATTATAATTTCACAATTATAACAAAATGTTTTTGTTATATAATAAAGGTTGGAAGGCTAATCACTAAAATGCTAAATGAGTATGTGGTAAATTTATGAGTGTTTTGAAATGTTTTATTTTAGATTTTTAAATATTAAAAATAGAGAAATTAACCTATGTAACCACAATCTTGGTGTAATAAAGGCAAATGGTTTACCATATTAGCTTCAGATCTCTTTTTAAAAATAAAATATTACTAACATAGTTAAAAGCTTTCCTTAGTCCTCTTCCTTTACTTCTCCCCATAATTTACCTATAAAGCAATTATCTTTCATATATACTTTAATTTTTTTCTATAATAAATATATATTACTTTGTAATTAGGAAAACCATATGAAATGTATCTGGTATGGTATTGCAATCTATTCAAACTGCACTAATCTGCATCACTATCTTATATTTTTAAATGGTAGCATTTCAACTTCAACCTTAGCATTTTAACTTGGAATGTTTATTGTATGGGGCCTGACACTCCATCAGAGGCTGCCAGGCATATTCAAGATCCTTTGATGGGGATATATACATATTTCTTTATAGAGAAATATTTTAACCATTTAAAACATGTTCATTTATTAATAATTAGAGATGGCATCTTTACAAAGGTACGGATTATAATAGTATTCATTTATATGGCATTTAGAGCAGCAAACCAGAAAAGAATTTTAATATCCTGCATCAATTAGGACCCTTGACCCATGTATTTACCCAATTAGGTACACCAAAAGGTCCATGCAGGAAGAAGTCCTACTGCAGGGAAGTTTTCAGTAAACTAGAAGTAAAGTCACCATAACTTCCTTTACTAGTAAATATTGGTAAAAATTTGTAACNAAAATGTTAAAGGACATTTAAATTTTTCTGCAGCTGACACCAATGCTTCCACAAAGGGATAAATTAAAACTGGCAGAGATATTAGCTTGACATCGTGCGGAAAATTGTTAGAATGGATTTATATCCAAATCCATTATCCCATTTAATCTTCACAAAAACCATGTGTTGTAGGCATTATTGAAACCATTTTTTATATGAAGGATCCAACTCAGGATAGTTGAAGATATACCTGTAGCTACGTAATTAAGAAATGGTGAACCATCCAAATACTAACCAGGCCCAACCCTGCTTAGCTTCTGAGATCAGACAAGATAGATTGGGTGCATTCAGGGTGGTATGGCCATAGACTTGGGAGATGAGGGTGAAAGGGATCAAATATATGGTGATGGAAGGAGAACTGACTCCAAGTGGTGAACACGCTATGTGATATATAGATGATGTATTACAGAATTGTACACCTGAAACCTATGTAACTTTACTAACAATTGTCACCCCAATAAACTTTAATTAAAAAAGAAAGAAAACTAACTAACTAATTAAATAAATAAATAGTGGAGACAGAATCAAACCAGGTCTTCTTGTTCTATTTTTTGTTCTCTTTCAATGCTATAGTCTTGCAAAACTACCGCCCATGCCAGAATATCCAGGCACACTTAATTCTAGGGCATTCTCATGTCATTGCCATTAGTCATGAACTATGCAGACAAGAATTAGTTAATGCAATTAGCTGGAGAGAATTCTAGAAAGGTGCATTTTGATGACAGATGGAGGGATAAAGGGACAGGATTAATTTTGAGTTTGGAAAGAGTTAACTAAGTTTGGTTGTGAGCTCCAGGACCATGGACAGATAATCTTCAAGCATACTGTGGTAAAAAAGATGGGAATATGAGGACAATTACGTTCGTGAACTCATCCTAGGAAAAGTGCTACATACCTTATTGCTGAATATTACCACAGTCACCTTTGAAGCACTCCCCTTGGCAAGCTATGCACTGATGTCAGTGCCTAGTCCACCCTTCAAAGCAGTTTTGGAACTCTCTTCCTGGAATGGCCATCAGAGCTATCGTCATATTACCCTTGATGTCCTAAATATCATCAAAATGTCTTACTTTCAATATTTCCTTTATCTTCAGGTAAAGAAAGAAGTCATTACAGATCAGGTGATTAGGGAGGGTGTTCCATTAGTTATTTGTTTACTGGCTAAAAACTCCCTCCCAGACAGTGCCATGTGAGTTGGTGCATTGTTGTGATGCAAGAGTCATGAATTGTTGGCAAAAAGTTCAGGTCGTCTAACTTTTTCACGCAGCCTTTTCAGCACTTCCAAATAGTAAACTTGGTTAACTGTTTGTCCAACTGGTACAAATCCTAATGAACAATCCCTCTGATATCAAAAAAAGTTAGCAACATCGTTGCAACAAGTTCGGGAACTTAACTGGCAGACCTTGTATGTCAGGTGTTGATGCCCTGTATTTTTAGATCCATATGGCAGGATTGTAGTAGAGTAAAAGAGACCCCAGTCTTAAAACCCAGATC
>NW_017732144.1:355098-358942 GCF_001890085.2 Hipposideros armiger | reverse complement strand
GTTCCACCTACAATGTAATTTGTATCCTTTTGGTGCTTAATAGGTGAGGTTCTACAAGTGAAATAAACCCAACTGATGATTTGAAATTTCAGTTGACCACGGTGGTCTCACAGATGAACTAGGAGCCAAGGCTCTCCTTGATTGGAGTGCAGTGTTTACACCCATGTGCCTGGGTTGGCAAAGCTTTCTGGTTTTCCTAATGGTCTTTGGGTTGGCTAGGCAAGGGCCACTTTAAAAAGACCAAGAAGTCTATGATTCTTGACTTTACAAACATCTTTTATTTAAAATATTTTCTACAACTAACAATTCCAGTTGCCCATCACAGTCTGTTCTATTAACATTAACCCAAAACAGTGGGATCTCATTTAATCAACTAGATTTCTGGTTGCTCAATAGTGTTCTATGCATGCGGCATTCAATTCCTTCTCTGATCCACTAGGCATGCTTTTCAGCCCTTGGGTGTTTGTCATTCTTCCTGATAGGCATATGCTCTTTTATAGCCATTATCTACTATTATTATCAATATAGTACTCATCTTAAAATCCCTAAGGCTTTCTAACAAATTAAAGTACCAAGTAGATTCTTAATGAATGACAGTAAAAAGACATAAATGTAGATTTAAAGGAGATAGGAGAGATAAAGAAAGTTTCAGCTATAAGGAAACTTGATTCTTTTATCTTACTATTTATTCCAACATTTAACTTCTAATAATTTATTCTAATAGGCAAAGATTTAATTCCAAAAAACATTCACTGCTATGTTTTTATAACATTTTTAACAACCTAGAATCCTAGTAATTAAAATTTGAATAAATAAGTTTGATTACTCCATATAATGTAACATAGTACAGTCATAATGAAGTAAAATATAATTTCTTAATGGAAAAATGCTCAAGATATATGTTAATTATTTTTCTTTCTTTTTTCTCTTTATCTAGAGATTAGAAGAATATATACAAAAATGTTCACAGTGATTATTACTGATATTAGAGTTATAGTTGTTTCTCATGGCTTTTTAAATATCTTTTTATTTCTATTTTTTCTGCATAGGCACATTTTATGATAAAGTAAGTATGAATTATTGAAAATGGTTAAATGAGTGGTTTAATGATTAAATTGATTCCTTAACCAATTGCTCTAGGACTACACTAAATAAAATACATAAATGCACTATCTAGAAAGCTTTATTTTTTGAAAGTAAGAAATACACTTACATTATTGGGTTCCAAAGAAAGCATTTGCAATTTGTTGAATCAAAGTCATTGAAGGAAGCAAAGAGGTTTCCAGATCTTCAGCTGTGCAGACATATATTTCCTATAACACTGTCCTACTTTCCCATTATTTTATATTATATTAATTTTGAATTTATTTGAAATAGCAATTAAATCTTCATATCTCTGCTTAACTAAAAAAGAAATGCCAAAAACTTTCAAGATATCAGTGCTCATTAATGACTAGTAGTCATAAATGAATAGTTCCTGCTATTGTAAAGGCAATTAGCAGCTTATCCCTCCTCTTAGATTAAAATAATGAATATTTCTTCCTGTTAAAGAAAAAAAGTGAGCTGTTCTCCTACCAAATCTGCAAGTGGCAGCTGGTGCTTTGTTTGAAACTATCTTTATGTTTTAATAAATGAAATGTCTTTGCTTGGATACTGATGGTGGAAGATAATATCAGAGAGGCCTTTATCTACAATTGTAGCAACTTGCAAAGCTTCACAGACAGCTGAGTTCATTATGTTGGACCTGTCAATCACACAACCAGTCATTTATATTGCTTTTGAACTCTCATTGCTATGTTTCCTCATGGACATTTCTTTTTTCTCTTCTCTTTCATAGGATGTTTAAGCATTCCATCCAACCTCTTTACAAGTGATATTCTAGAAGATTCCCATAAGATTTTCTTTGCCATAGCAGAGAAATAAGATGTCCTTCCATTCCACTAATGTTCAAGACATGAATCACAATGCTAAATTCAAATATTTTAAAATTATTTTCACAATTATCTTGAGATTTTTTTTCTGCCTTCACTGATGAAGAAACATAGCATATCATAGCATTCTACACACCATAAGCTCATTAAGGATTCTCACAACATCCACTGAGAAAACTCATAGATATCCAAAAAAAATCAATATACAACTTTTAAACTCAATTGGAACTAGAAGTATTCTCAGCACTGGAAAAATTTAAACTGTAAATACGAGACAGCAAACAACGTAAAGTAACTGATAAGGTTTTCAGTCCTTATCATCTAACCCCTGCAGCCACTGCCCCAAAACATTCTTGCGGGGTCCTCATTTGAGATAGGTAGTAGCCATCTACGCATCAGAAAACTTGCTCTAATCTTTGACTGCTCCTCTGTCTTAACCTGAACACTTTCAAGCAATCACTACATCCTGTTATTTCTACCACTAAAATATTCCTGGACTTGTGTACATTTCTCCATTCTCACTACTATATGAGCTATCATGTTTTATCAATATCTATCAATATTTTACACTTGGTTTAGAACACCTTACAGCCTCCAATCTCATGCCCATCCCAATCCGCCTACTATATGAGAGTCAGAGTGATCTCTCAAAATAAATGAAAATCAATGGACTTTCCCCTGTGTCTTTCATTGGAATCCAGTTGCCCTTTGAGATAGAGTCTCTGCTGCTGCTTAACTTTTCCAATCATATTTCTCACTTTCAGTTCCTGAAAAGCATCATGCTCCCTTCTAATTCTCTGCAGTGGCAAACTGTGATTCTTCTTTCGGAAACCCCATGTCTCTCACTAGCCTCCTTTCCCACAGCTAACTTCTGCTCATCACTCATGCTTATAAATCACTTCACTTAGAAAGACTGTTCTAGCCTCCTAAAACTATTTTCAGAAACCTTTCTATACGTTCTGTTTTACGTTTACCCATCCTGCTTTCTACTTTTCAAATGTATCCTAACTGCTTATTTATTTGCATTTATTCACTTTTAGGTGGTACCATTAATGAGAATAGGGAATATGATTTTTATTCCAACATTTGTTGACAAAAAATAAATTCAAGATTTAACAGAAAGAAAATGTTATTCATATACATTTTATTACAACTCAAATGTATTGCCAAATGAGTAGGACTACCTAATTTTTCCCAGCTTATGGCTTTAAATTCCTTAGCCTTATCCTGAGTCTCTAAAATAATGTCATCACTCCAGAGGCATCACATTTCTTTTATGTTGTTCCAATTTTTTTTTTCCTCTCCTTTCAAAGGTTGGGGATTTTTCTGCTTTCTGTCCACATAAAATCCACTCCTCTCTCAGAAGCAAGTTTCCTATTAGTTTTGTAGCTGAGTCCTTACTTACAGTGCCCAAACAGAAAGGATATTACGCTTAATAACAGACTCCTAGGACCCTTCTTCATAACGGCCTTTTGTTGGAGGAGCTCTTTCCTATGTCCTTTCCATCAGTGTCTCCATGTGAATAGACAGCATTGCTTCAACAAGTGAAAAACCAAAATTCACTCAGTACTAAGGCAAAACAGCTAAACAGCTTTACATGATTACCAAGGTTTCTGAAAAATATGGTCATGTGATTTTTCTTTTGCCAAACCTCTCTATTCTCTGCCATGCATTCAAGCCCTCTTTTTTCCTGGTCTCTTTCAGTGTACTTAATACTAAAGGGTATGAAGGAAAAGCTAACAATTCCATCATTTTTCAGGAGTTAGTGTTTTGTGAGGCCCTCCTGAGTCCCAGGTGTGGAGCTAGGCAGGTCCTGGCAATACAAAAGGAAGAGACAAGCTTCCTAAAAACTTCCTTGTTTGGTGGGGGAAATCAGACTTAAACAGATCATTCCAAAGCAATATGACATTTTA
>NW_017732144.1:241507-354513 GCF_001890085.2 Hipposideros armiger | reverse complement strand
AAAAAAAAGAATGGAGTTATTAGTCCTGCTCGGGAGAAATTAAGAAAGGGAGATGTGAGATGTCGGAGAGCTTCCAAGAGGAGGCAGCACACACCTATGTGCTTTCTATTTTCCCACAAGAAAAAACTTGAATAACACAAAACACATACGAGAAAATACATTTGTTAATTTAATGCCTTTCCTTTTGTCATCAGATAAGAAAACTAACACATTTGCAGCATTTGCCCTTGGCCTTGACTTAATATAATTTCATGAATTTGCCTATTTCAACAGATAGCTCACCACTACTCTGGCTCAGGGCGAAAGGACACATGGGCTACAGCTAGTGACGAGAGAACAGGGCAGCTGGGAACAGGGCTGGAAGACATTCCTGTTCTGGTGAAGTCTCCATTTCTGGGTGAGCGACTAGAACTATGTGTATTATTATACAGAGGTCCCTAAACTTGTTTGTTTGAACTCTCAGCATCTAGAAAACTGGGTCCAGTAAAGAATATTACTTTAAAAATAGAAATATCTCATGTTGCAAACCATGTAGCTTTATAGACCATGTATCATTTGCTTTAAGTTTCTCATTTGGTTAGTGGCTCAGTTTTTCCCTAGTGTAGCCAGGGAAGAATTTTATTGCCATTGTATACATGAGTTTCTGAGACTCACTAAGATTCAAGGATTTATCAAAACTAGAGAAGTCTTGTAACCACTTGGTTACAAAGTCAGGGTTGATGGTCCTCATTTCTAGACTCAGCGGAGGTGGAAAATAGTATCTTTTACAAAACAATCATGTTCATATACATATACAGCTTTCATCTTCACATACACTTAATGACAACTTCAATTCTTTTGTCCTTCAGCTTTTTCTTCTTTAATACTACTAATCCCTTTAGCTTTTGTCATAGGTCATAATGTCTAAAGCAATTTACATGCTGGGCAATATGGCCGATTAGACATAAATTATAAATTCATAGTGTAAAAATGTGCTTGAATAAACAGACACTAATTTATTTGTTCATTCATTTACCACTTTCCCATTCTCTTATGCACATGTAAAATATTTGTGCCAGGCACTGAGCAAAGATGCATAGATATATAAATCAAAAACCCTGCACTTGAGGAGCTCCCAATTGAGTTAAAGATGTAAATAAAAGCACATAGTTATAAATGCAATTTTAGAGCTACAGATAAAGTTCCACAGGAGAAGATGCAGCAAAAAAGACAATAGCTGAACAGGATCTTGAGGGCATTTTATCAGATGAATAAAGGATGAGGATAATCTAGGCTGAAATAAGAGTGTGGATAAAGACACAGAGGCTAATTGTCTGGACTGCTAGCCAAATGTGAGTAGCATGGTGTTTTGAATGCTGAGTCCAGGAAGTCATAATTTCACATATTTTCCATAAGATAAAGCAAATTATGCAACCCACTACAACTGCATTCAAGCCCAAAATAGATCACAGCAACAACACATAACTGCTGAATTTCAACAGTCAAATGAATTTCTTCCTTAATGAAGATTGCCTTGGGCATTTGCCTCCAGAACTCATTTTTTTCACAAATAGCACATCTACCCTTCTCTATTTCTGTAGTGAGAAGCAGCTATCAACTTATTCCAAGCACTAGCTATTTGTGGTTTGAGAAAAAAAGTAAAGATATTACAAATTTAGTTCTCAATACTCTGGGACAGATACACATATTAAGATGTTTGTTGATAAAGCAGGCATCTTTCAAAGTACATAGAATAGTACATAAACATTACTCTTCACAAATAGATATCTTCATTTTTATCTAAACTAACTTTCCAGAAAGTTATATTCATTAAAATTCTAAAGAGTTATTTGCAATGAAATAATTTTTTGAATAATAGAAATAAAGGGAAATTTCTCAGTACTAAAAAAAGTGTGGTTACTTAAAACATTTTTTTCTATCACAGGTTATTTCAGAAGATAATCTTATCAAATTGTTGCCATATTCTTTTCCCTGCATTTCAAAGCTTGTGTTGTACTTGTTTCATGTATAGTTAGTGCCTTGATTACTTTTATTCTCCATTGCATTTGTATAAGGAAAAGAAAGAGTGTTATAAAGAGAATATTTATGATGAGTGGTAAATTTTTCTTTTGTTTTTCTTTTTTTCTAACTAGGGAATTGGAGAAGGGGCACTGACAAGTTGCTGTCCTTTTATTCTTCAGTCTATGTGGAGGACATCGCTTCACTGGCCCATATTGGTATTATCATTGTGCTTTTCCCGGGTGAGGGAGATTGGTTGCTGGCCATTGGACATCTCCTCACGCAGCTCATGGCAGCTCACGAAAGCTCACGCCCACTGCCGGCCAGCCCCACTGCAGCCTACACCGTCACTGGCCACTCACGGCAGCCCAGCCCAGGTCGAGCTGTTGTTCACCATCTTAGCTATAGAGGGTGCAGCATCACTGGCCCTCATATGGGATCTGAACCGGGGCCCTGCTTCTCACAGCTGTCGTCCCAAGACAACTCTTAACCAATGTGCCACTCAACCAGGGCTGCCCTGGAGTCTTATGTCGAGGATGGTTGCATATCATCCACTGGCTCTAATAAGTGATCTTTGATTCCCATTTGGCTATTTTTTTTCTTGTCTGTACAGACCTTCTGCTGAGAATACTAAGGGGGTGATAGGCTTAGGTATGTGAATTTCACTATGACTTTTGTTTCCAAAAATATGGAGTAATAGATGTCCAGAGAAGCTAAAATGGCAAAGTGTGCACATGTGTGCATGTGCACACACACAAAAAAACAAACCCAAAACAAAACCACCAAATGACTATTAAAAAAAGATTGATAAATTTTACTATATTAAAAATAAGAACTTCATTTACTCAACAACCTCATAAAGAGATCAAAATTGCAAGTTACAAACTTGGTGCAAATACTATCAACACCTATAATCGACAAAGGAGTCGTATACAGAATATATGAAGAGTATCTTATATTAGGGAATGATAAAAAAAAATTTAAAAATGAACAATATTATGAACAGCTTTTAAGAGAAGAAATATTGATCAGCAACAAATAATTGATACTTAATTAACCTCATGAACTAAATGACTATATAAATGTTTTATATGTAAACATCAATTGCATTTATATACAGTATTGATAATCAGGAATATATAAAAATAACACCATTCTCACCTTCTCCATATTACATCACTTTAAAACCTGACAATATCATTGTTGGTAAAAGTTTGGAGCAAGAGAAACTTAGCGGGTGGTAATAAAAACTGGCAACACAAATTTGAGAAAACACAACATATACATAATATATTTATATTATTTATAATTTAATAATTATACCAGGTGTATTTCATAGACTAGTGCTTTTCATAGACTAGTGCTTTTCAAACTTTAATAGCCATGGAAGGACACAGTAAGATGCAGATTCTGACTCAGTAGACGTAGGGTAGGACATTTTTAACAAGCTCCAAAGGATGCTGCTGCTGGCCTGTGGACCACACACTTTCAGCATCAAGCCCTAGAGAATCTCTTATATCTGTGCACCAAGAGCCTTGTAAAACAATGCTCACAGCAGCGCCCTTTGCAATATGAGATAGTTGAAGACAGCCCAAATATTCATATTTGGTAGCAGAAATGAACACATCATTATATAGTCATACCATAGAACACTATACAGCAGTGAAAATGATCAGTATGAATAAATACTAAAAACACAATATTGAGCCAAAAATATAAGTCAAGTAATACATACAAAATAATCCCAATTATGTAAAAGATCAAAAGCAACCCAATAAGCATATATGGGTAAAAACCAGTAAGGGAAGGAAGCAATAGCACATTCATCACAAAATTTAGGAAATTACTCAATTTTAGCAGGATAGTCAAGGTGATGCAATTAAGAAGAGGCATACAAATGTTTTTAAAATACAATAGTTACCTAGTTTTTAAATAGCATGTTGGGTACAGTGAGTTTATTTTAATATTTCTTTAAAATGCACTTTATCACACAAATGCTGGTTTTCATAATAACCCAAATAAAAAAAAAGAAAAAAACACAAAAAACTACATTGTCCCTACTGCATATATAATATAAATTAATATGTAATGTAAATGTACTATAAAATGAAAATGAGGTAAATAAAAATGTGAGAACCAAAATGCATAGACTATATCTTTTATGACAATTGATAAAACTTGAAGGCAAAAATCTAAAAAGAGAATTCACAAAAAGCTATTTTGCCAAAGTAATATGATCAAATTTACAGCTCTGTGGTGTTCTAATTTGATCCAAAAATAGGCGTTAAATATACAGAGGAGTGCATTGCTAGCAGCATATCCCTTAAATTACCTTCAGTGAGACTTTTGGTAGAAACCACAAATTATACATCAATAGTACTCCTGTAGTAAGAGTTTAAATTGCAGTAATGATATCACTGATTAAGGTCATTTATGTAAGTTCTGGAAACCTGGCGAGCAGGGATAGATTTAGAAATATATTATTGAAAATAAGGAGTGCTCTCAACTACAACTCTCATCCAAATAAAAGTGCCCTTCATCTCCACATGGAGTTAGGGCCAAAGACAACCAGTAAGAGGTTTTTCTAGGAAGGGATCTTATTATAATTGCCCCTCCCCAGCACTGAACCTGTATTCCATTGCAAAACCCCAACACATATTATAGCAGAGACAATTTTAACCTTAAAAAAAAAAAGCCACTCCAAGCCAGTCTTACCTGCTATCCTCCAAGACTAGAAGAACCTTTAGTGATTCAGCAGGGAGGGTATCCAATTTAAAGTAACAGTGACTCCTGATGGGCAAGCCAGGCTGAGTTAGCTGCAAAATGTGCCCTCAGCACCTGAACGATTTAACCTCCTGCAGAGAATTAGTTGTTACTGATTTTGGTGTGTTGGAGAATATTTCCCTCCCAAAATGTTTCGTTTTGTTTTTATCTTTTTGTAGTTAATTTTAAGTCCTTCCTCTGACAAGTGTTAGGGTGTTTTGTATCTAAGGCCAGTTCCTTTTTAAAATTATAAGGGTATACTCAATTACATATTTTGGTATACAAAGGCATATACTGTAGATGCCAGCTTAGTAGAAGGTAGATGCCAGGATTTCAGCTTCTGTTCCTTTAAACAAACAAACAAAAAACTGAAAAGTTATAATGTAAAATGATACAAGTGTTTTAACTAATATTCATACTGATGCTGGCAGAAATTATTAGTTCTACCAGGAGGGAATTTTGATCTACATGTAGAGTTGCCATATGTAGCAAATTAAAATACAGGATGTCCAGTTAAATTTGAATTTCAGGTAATCAACAATTACTATTGTCTTAGTATAAATATATCCCAAGTATTAAATATTACATGGGACATACATTAAAATATTATTTGTCATTTATTTGACATTCAAAATTAGAAGGGAATCTTGTGTTTTTATGGAGGGGGCTAGAATCCCTTTATGTAGGAAGTAATTATATTACAAAGCTTAATGATTTGATTTTAGAATTAAGGGGCTTGAGGCTAGAAAAATCTGCTGCATCGATTGCAGGGACCAGAGGCAAACAGGACAGACAATTAGAAGAGATGAAAACAAAACTAAATAATATTTACTAGACTTTAGTGTTTTTCAAACTTTAGCATGCACAAGAATAACCAAAGATATTGTTTAAATGTACATTCTGTATTACAGTGGTGTCTTAGTTCAAGCTGTTATAACAAAATACCACAGATAGTGGAGGGGGAATAAGGGGACTGGCTTATAAACAACAGAAATGTATTCCTCACAGTTGTGGAGGCTGCAAGGCCGAGATCAGGGTGCCCGCACGGTCCGGGTCTCGTGAGAACCCTCTTCCAGGTTGTAGACTGTGTGCTTCTCATGGTGTCTTTGTGGTAGCAAAAAGAGAGCGAGAAAGCTCTCTGGGTTCCCCTTTATAAAGGCACTAATCTCACTCATGAGGGCTCTACTTTCATGACCTAATTATCACCCAAAGGCCTTTCCTCATAATACCATCACATCGGAGGTTAGGATTTCAAAATATGAATTTTGAGGGGGACACATACATTCAGTCCATTACACTGGGCCTGGAGTGGGACCTGAGCCTGTGCATAATCAATAAGCACAGGTGATGACAATCCACTGGTACTTGGAGCACATGGACCAGAAAGGGGTTACAATAGTGGTGCTCATGTTTAGTGCCCCTTAGAATCACCTGAGGCTTATTATACACTTATTAAATTCCTGGGCCTGGGCCTCAGAATCTGTCTAAGTTTCCAGGTGATGCTCATTTGGCTGATTGGGACCATCCTGGAGAACCACAGCATTAGAGAATGAGCTACCCTCACAGGTGATCTCTATGTGCCTAAGATATTTATATACCATATTGAACAAGTAAAACAAAAAAAGGGCAGTATATGTATAATTACACATAATTAAAAGGAAATGCCTAGTTTTAAAATAAGTTACCGAAAGAAGGGTAAAGGAAAAACTTAAATATGTATAACTAGGGGATAGCCAGTTTGGCTACAAAAAATATAACTCAGATAGTTCCTAGATGGTAAAACTGAAACCCTGGTGCTAGTTTTAGTAAGATCTATCCTCTTCCAGGCCTCACCCCTCTACTTTCGTATATTCAAGTGAACTTGAGTGCCTGAATCTGGGGGAGCCCATTCCAGTTCCTTTAATGCAGAAGTAGTAGAGAATTCTGATTACTGATCTGACATCAGCTTTAACAGGGATTCATGGATTATTATTATTATCATTATTTTTGGCTGGAATTCCTTTCTGTATGGAGTAATCATTTTATAAAGCTTAGCAACTTTAAAACAAAGAGGCTCCTTGTTGGAAAAACCTGTGCATCTATCTATATAACAGGAGCCACTGGAAACCAGAGAGCCAACCAGAGGAGATGAATATGAGACTGAATGATTGTCTCAAACTTGAACATAAACAGAAGTCACCAGAGATCTTGTTAAAATGCAGATTCTAATACAGCGCTATCTTAGTTCAGGCTGCTATAATAAAGAACCATGAACTGGTACTTCAAGCTGGCCTTGAATAATTGTGTCTCACATTGAAGGTGGGAGTAAAACTTTCTGTTCTGTGATGGCCATGAGCCCCGAGGTGGTACCCTGCTGTCCTCTGAAGCTGGCCTGGATCTCATGTTTCAGGCTTAGACTCAGGGATGAGGATGTTTCTATCCAAATCAGCCCAGGCTCTCTAGTAGGAAACACTTTTGATTCCTTCACCCAGCCACTTCCACAGGGAGCTGAGATGCCCCACTGTTTGGCCTCATAGAGATGGGATGGTGGAGGTTCTGACTACAGTGGCACAGTGTCACCAGGCTCAGGATTCAGAGAGGAATGGTGTCCAGGTCTCCCATAAAAAGGCATAAATGAAAATGAGGCAAACACTTTTAACCAGGGAGAAGCATCTCACAAACAAGGTTGAGTTTCTTCATTGGAAATCAGCTACTGCTCCTGGAGGCCATGTCCAGGGCACTAGGGCAGGGCTGAAGGATGCCCACCTAAACCCACTTGCTAGTCTCAAGCGACTATACTACTGCAGGGGCAGCCAGCCCCAGGAGCTCTCAGTTACGATTGGTGGTTTCATCTTTGCTGTGTGTACCAGAACAACTGTGTCCACAACCTTCTTTTCTGATTCAAGTTCAGCATTGGCCCAGTGGCCCACTCTACCTTCTCTGCAAACTACTTTCTTTCTTGTGACCACCCTAGTTTAACCCCTTAAATGTGGAACTTGGAAGAGGATTGGTTCCTTCCCTCCAGGAAGATTATGGGCTCCTCATGCAAATCAATCTACTTGACTTCCACACACCAGAGCTGCATAAAAGATGCTGATGTAGTTTTTGCCAAGTCATTTGTGAAAACTTCTCAAATTGTGTCATTTAAATATAGCACAATATAAAAACAAAAGTATTCATTCACTGAATTGCTCCAATATCCTCCAGAGGACAAAGATTAGATTGTATTAAAAAATTAGTAAAGTCTTATTCTTTGCATATGATTTTAAAGTTATTAACACATAATTTAGAATACTTAAGGCAATAAAATGTCTCATAAGAATAAGATAATAAAGAACCAAAATGTTAAAGGAAATAATAACTAGAAAAGTACTAGAAAATGTTTTCTAAATACAAAGTATGGGAGAGGAACGGGGTAGGTGGAAATGGCATTGGATCAAAATTTCTCCATATTGACCTTATTACATTGCTTTTATTTTTGAACTATGTGAACATACTACATATTCAAAATAGAAAAAACAAACATTAAAAAACGAATCCTGCTTAATGAAAAAGCCATGGACAAAGTTAATAAACACCTAAGAGAAAATGCTTGCTGGCATTCTGCAAAATGATTTGACAAAATTCTATGACCCAGAAAGTTTGCTTCTGTGCATACCCACCACCATTCTTATAAATGTCCATAAAAACATATATGTTGCTAGTACCTAGAAGAGTGCCTGGGACACAGAAAATATTTGATATTATTTGTTGAAGAAACTAATAAGTTGATCATATTAGGGAGCTGGAGCTACTTTGTGTAACCATCATGGAGAGGGTGAACAGTTAAAAATGCAGTGGATTCCCAGGCCGGCCGAGTGGTGCATTGGTTAAGAACTGGCTTGGGATGCCAGAGGGCCCCGGTTCGGATCCCACATATGAGGGCCAGTGACACTGCCCTCTGCAGCTAAGATGGTGAACAGCAGCTCGACCTGGGGCTGGGCTGCCATGGGTCGCCGGCGACGGTGTAGGCTGCAGTCCCCTGCTGCAGTGGGCTGCCATAAGCTACCATGTGTAGCCGGCAGCCAGCGTGAGCGGCCATCCAGAGGCTGGCGCCTGATCTGCCTCGCCCTGGAAGAGTGCAATGATGGTGCCAGCTTGGACCAGTGAAGCCACATCCTCCACAACTAGACTGAAGAACAAAACAACAGCAACTTGTCTGTTCTCCTTCCCCCGATTCCCCAGCATTGTTCCCCTCCCTCAATTCCCCAATAAAATCTTTTAAAAAAAAATGCAGTCGATTCATATCATTGAGTGCTATGCAGCACATAGATGTGCACTTGAAAACCAGGAATGGGTGTTAAAATCATAATGTTTATTTATAAAGAGAAGAAAAATAATGAGATATATAACTCAATACCATTTATGCTATTAAAAATAACCCCCCAGAATACACATTTTTCAATAAAACATTACAATAAAATATATATATTAAGCAAGTTGGAATGGTTGTCTATGATGGGTTAATTAAAAAAAAGAAAAAAAGAAAAAAGACAGAAAGAAAGAAAGAAAAAAAGAAGCCATAGCTATGAACTAAAAGTATGATTAACTGAACTCTCTTTACCCCAAGTTTAAGGGGGAAAATTCTGATAGATTAAAATTATTCACAAATACTTTGCTACTCCTTTATTTGAAACAAAGGGTCTAAATTCCCTCTCCTTGATCCTGAGTTTGCCTTAATGACATGATTAATTAATAGAATGTGGCTGAAGGGACATTCTGCAGTTACCAAGGCTAATTCATGAGAATCCTTGAAGCTCCTGCTCAGGTCACTTGAAACATTTGCTCTAGGGGAAGCCAGCTTCTTTGAAATTATGTGAGTACCCAGAGACCACTATGCTGGAAAGACCAGAGGCAAGCACTTCAGTTGACCATCCTCACTCAGCCCAGCCTTTTAGTCATCATAGCAAGGTAGCAAATATGCAAGAGGAGCCATCTTGAACTCTCCAGACTGGCCCATTTGCCAGCTGAATAGCCCAAAATTACTTCAGTCAATGCTGTATGGAGCAGAGGAATCACGCTGCTGAGCCCTGCCTGAACTCCTGACCCACAGAATCATGAGATATAATATTCTTGTTTTAAGCCACTAAGTTTTGAGATAATTTGTTATACAGTAATAGAAAGCTAGAATCAAGGCAAACCAGTAACAAAAACTGACTACCACAAATGTTAAAGACCAGGGACCAAGCATAAAATTATGAAGGACTAGAAGACAAAGATAAACAAAATAGTATTCAAAATTCTAAAACTGCTTCCTAGCCTGAGTCAGTTTTCTTCAAACTAAGGCTGATACTGAGTCTAGTTACATACCTACTTACTCTTGTCCTAGTCTCTGAGAGCAAGACTCTTGTCCTCTCCCTTTTCACTCTTGCCTCTATGCCTTGCCCCAAAGTAAGAGGCTGGAGTCAGAGGAAGATATACTTCCTTATTGAGTGCTGCTGAATCATCCCATTCGTATCTACATAACCAGTGGTAGAAAAGGGTTCCATATTTCAAAAAAAATCGGATAAATAGTTATTTCATAAGAATATAGAATGTTAGAGTTGAAATTACAGATCATCATTTTCAATTGCCAATTTAAATAAAATACAGGTATACCTCATTTTATTGCACTTTGCTATATTGTGCTTCACAGACATTTAGTTTTATACAAATTGAAGGTTTGTGGCAGTGCTGTGTTGAGCAAGTCTAACAGCATCATTTTTCTAACAGCACTTGTTCATATTGTGTTTCTGTGTCACATTTTGATATTTCTCACAATATTTAAATATTTTCATTATTAATATATTTGTTATGGTGATCTGGGATCAGTGATCTTTGATGTTACTATTGCTGTTTTATACATAAAGGTATTGCACACTCAGTAGACTGCAGGACAGTGTAAATGACTTTGTATGCACTGGGAAACCAAAAACATTGTGTAATTCACTTTATTGCAATGTCAGATTTATTACAGTGGTCTGGAACTTAAACTGCAGTATCTCTGAGGTATGCCTGTATTTAATACATGCAAGATTAAGTAGCTTTCACCAAATAAAAAATCTACATGTTTACATCTTAACTCAAATCCAAGATTTGTAATTTCTTTTCTGGTCTTTAAAGCTAAAATCCTAAAGGTATCATGTGTGTATGGATTGGAAGAATCCATAGTTAAAATTTCCATACTACCAATGTCCATCTATAGAGTTAATGAAATCCCTATCAAGATTGCAATGGAATTTTTACAGAAATAGAAAAAATTATTTGCAAATTTATATGGAACTACAAAAGATCCTGAATAGCTAAAGCAATCCCAAGAAAAAGTAATAAAGCAGAAGGCATCAGCACACTTCCTGATTTAAAGCTATACCATAAAGCTATAGTCATCACAATAGTATGGTGCTGGCATAAAAACGGACAAATAGACCAATGGAACAGAATCAAGAGCCCAGAAATAAACCCAAGCATATACGGTGAGCTAATATTTGAAAAATGGGCCAAGCTTACTCAGTGAAGAAAAGACAGTCTCTTCAATAAATGGTGCTGGGGAAATTAAATGTTCATATGTAAAAGGATTAAACTAGGCCCCAATCTTACACCACTCATAAAAATGAACACAAAATGGATTGAAGACATATATATGATACTTGAAACCATGAAATACCTAGGAAAAAACATAGAAAAAAAAGTCCTTTGACATGCATGGATCTTGGCAATAATTTTTTTGGGTATGACATCTAAGGCACAAGAAAGAAAATCAAAAGTAAACAAGCGGGGTTACATCAAACTAAAAGAAAAAGAAAAAGTGAAAAGAATTTACAGAATGGGAGAAAATATTTGCAAGCCATATATCAGATAAGGGATTAATACCCAAAATATATAAAGGACTCACACAACTCAATAGCAATAAATAAATAAATAAATAAACTATTTAAAAATGGGCAATAAAGCCTGAAAATAAACATTTTCCCAGAGAAGGTATACAAAAGGCCAACAGGTATATGAAAAGATGCTCAGCATCACTAGTCATTAGGGAAATGCAAATCAAAACCACAATGAGATATCACCTTACACCTGGTAGAGTGGCTATCATCAAAACAGCAGTATATAATAAATGCCAGCAACGATGTAAAGAAAAGAAAACCCTTGTGCATTTTTAGTGGGATTGTAAACTGGAGCAACCACTATGAAAAACACATGGAAGATCCTTAAAAGTTAAAAATAGAACTATCAGGGCCGGCCAAGTGGCACATGGGTTAAGAGCTGGCTTGGGACACCAGCTCTGAGCAGTGGGGCCACGGTTCGGATCCCACATGAGGGCCAGTGATGCTGTGCCCTCTACAGCTAAGATGGTGAACAACAGCTCGACCTGGAGCTGGGCTGCTTTGAGTCGCTGGCGACAGCGTAGGCTGCAGCCCCTGCTGTAGTGGGCTGCCATAAGCTACCGTATGCGGCTGGCAGCCAGCGTGAGTGGCCAGCAGCCAGTGTAAGCTGCCAAGAGTAGCCACCCAATGGCCGGCGACCGACTGTCTCACCTGGGAAGAGCACAATGATAATACCAACATGGGCCAGTGAAGCAATGTCCTCCACAACTATACTGAAGAACAAAAGGACAGCAACTTGTCTGTTCCCCTTCCATGATGCCCCAGAGCTGTTCCCCTCCCCCAATTCCCCAATAAAAATCTAAAAAAAAAGTCCTAAAAATAAAATAAAATAAAATAGAACTACCATACGATCCAGCAATTCCACTTCTGTGAATATATCCAAAGAAAACAAAAACACTAATTCAGAAAGATATCTGCCCTCCAACGGTCATAGCAGCAGCATTATTTACAATAGCTAAGACATAGGGAATAACCTAAGTGTCCGTCGACAGAGGAACGGTAAAGAAGTTGTGAGATTATATATATATATATATATATATATATATATATATATATATATATACTGATGTTTATGAGATAAGAGTCTGGCTGGAAAAGGAGAAGGGATTAAGAAGTACAAATTGGTAGTTACAAAATAGTTATGGGCATGTAAGTACCGCATAGTGAATATAGTCAATAATACTGTAATAACTACGTATGGTGCCAAGTGGGTACCAGACTTATTGGGGGGATCATTTCATAAATTATATAAATTTCTACCACTATGCTGTACACCTGAAATTAATATAATATTAAATGTCAAGTATAATTAAAAAATTAAAAAAAAAGAAAATCTTGCCATTTGCTACAACATGGATGGACCTTGAAGGCATTATGCTAATTGAAATAAGTCAAACAAAGACAAATGCTGTGTTGACCTCACTGATATGTGGAATCTAAAATAAAAGAAAAAAACAAAAACAAACAAAAAATGAACTCATAGATGTGTGGTTACCAGAGGAGGGTGGTATGGTAGAGGGAGAATAGGTGAAAGGTGGTCAAAAGATACAAACTTCCAGTTACAAGATAAGTAAGGACTACAGATGTAATGTATACTGTGATGACTATAGTTAACATGCTGAATGATATTTATAAAGAGGGTAAATCCTAAGAGTTTTTATCACAAAGGGGGAAAAAAAGCTAGAGTACTAAACTTGGTGTCTGGGGCTCTTGAAAATTCTACAAATGGAAACCAAAGCTTTCATGAATTCTTACTCTGTGTGAATAAGGTTGTGTGCATATGTATCTGACTGAGAAAAGTTGCATATACCTCATCAGATTTTTGAAGCAGTGTATGATCTCTGCTCTCAATTAAGAAAGATTGCTTTAAAGAAAGCCAGAAGTATATTTCTGTATAAAAGTCATTTTATTATGTAACTATTTTTTCACATATCTGTTACTTATCAATAACATTTTAAATGACTTTTATAAATATAATACAAATTTATGTATAAATATTTGACCTCAACCAGTACTTCTTTATATTATTTTCCAGATAGCTATTATTATTTATAATTTATTAAGTCCTTAGTATGTGTCAGATACAGTTCCAATATGTTTATATAATTTATTCATTAATGGTTATAAAAATGGAATATGTGAGATAAATGAGAATCTCAGAATCTCAAAAATTAGATTATCTGAGATAAATGCTATGAAAATTCCTACTTTAGAGATACAGAAACAGGCATAAAGAGATTGCATAACTTGTCCCAAGTTACATAGCCAGTACTGGATTAAGAATTTTCCTCTATAATAATATATGTGTGTATGTTTGATCAAAAAAGTGAAAATATTTTCTGTGTTAATTGTTCTAATTTACAGAGAAGACAACAGGATGAAAATGAATCAGTTATTGGTTATATTCAGCTAATACAGGATTTTTAAAAGATGGTAGAATGAAGGAAGTTGGAAGCAGGTTTGGGAAAATAGGAATCACTTGGTAAGCATCCTGGAGCAGGAGAAAGGAAGGAAGGCTGACAATGAATATCCTGACGAAAGTGCCATCGGTGGGAGACAGCTAATACTGTTCTAAGCCTTCTTCACCCAGGTGTAGTGCCCTTCATCATGACGTTGCCTGGCTTACTCCTGGGTCACAACCCCAGGGTCTCTTTCTCTTCTTCCACCTCCACTCATACC
Organism: Hipposideros armiger; assembly: GCF_001890085.2. Lineage (NCBI taxonomy): Eukaryota > Metazoa > Chordata > Mammalia > Chiroptera > Hipposideridae > Hipposideros > Hipposideros armiger. The sequence continues at coordinate 340,192 of NW_017732144.1, read as the reverse complement.
TGTCATCCCATAGATGCCAACTCCAGATCCTCTGGCATCTTCCATTTACTTGGACAACTGTTAAGCAAAGCACACTTATGTTAGTTGCTAATCTACGGGTATTTTCCCTGAGCTGGTTTTCTACTTGCTGTCTCTCCCACCTGTTTACGAGGCATTTTCAGTGTGAGGCCCACAATACAAGAAGAACATAGGAAATTAGAACATCAAGTAAGTATTATTGGAAAAGAAAACATCCTTTCAATGTGACTGTCCCAGGAGTCTTATCTTGGATGAAGTTCACAATCAAATTTAGAATCCTGGATGACATAGCTTTGTGCAGAGAAAGATGTGGCTTTCAGTACCAGAATGGGATGGCATCTGAAAGTAGAAGGAAAGAGTGTTCTTTAGCTTCTTTGGGCCAGGCCGAGGGCAGCTAGAATAGCCTCAAAAGATTATTAAGAGAGCTGTGGAGAGTGAGAGAGGAGAAGTTTGGTCATGAGGGACACTACTGTTTTTACCATTAGTGTTTTTCCTGTTAGATCACACATTTGTAATTTTTCCCACAAGCCACCACCCTTCTCTATACTGAAATCACAGGGAAAAAGACTTTACTGAAATCACAGGGAAAAAGACTTCCATGAGCACACCATAGCACCTGACACAAATGAACATTTCTGGGCAATACCTCTATGGAACATACCACTCAGAAGCCTGATTGGAAGCCCGTACCTCATTAATTTCCTTTCCTGTTAATAAAATACACTAAACCTAAACAGGGGAAAGTCCAATGGGTAAAAAATAAAATAGAGGGCTGGCCGAGTGGCACGTTGGTTAGGAGTTGGCTTGGAATGCCAGCTCTGAGCAGCAGGGCCTGGGTTCGGATCCCACATGAGGGCCAGTGATGCTGCACCCTCTACAGCTAAGATGGTGAACAACAGCTCAACTTGGAGCTGGGCTGCAGTGGGGCTGGCTGGCAGCTGGCGTGCGTTTTTGTGAATTGCCGTGAGTGGCCGTCCGCTGGCTGGTGACTGCCTCTCCCGGGAAAAGCACAATGATAATACCAACATGGGGCAGTGAAGCGACGTCCTCCACCACTAGACTAAAGAACAAAAGGACAGCAACTTGTCTGTTACCTTTCCCTGATTCCCCAACACTGTTCCCCTCCCCCAATTCCCCAACAAAATCTTTAAAAAAATAAATAAATAAAAATAAAAAATAGAGCACAGTAGATGCAAAATCTCCGTATGTTCTTCTTCAGGCTTGATGTTTTGGCTTCCAAGTTTTCTTATTTTGTTGGACAATGAAGAAATATTTTTATTGTAAAAAATGGAGACTTTAGATTGGTAAACCATTCATATGAAATCATAAATATGCTCTAATTGTGTACTTTACATATTTGTCAGGGAAAGTCGTATCCTTGATAAACAACTCCTCCTGAAAATGTCCATTTTTCAAATACTAATTCACAATATTCACAGAAATAATAGTTTAGTCTGATATTACATACAATTTCTCCACATTTGAACCCATGACTATGGGAAATATTTTTATTTTATAAAATTTAATTTATGAATTTTATTGTTGAACACATGAACATAAAGAGGTCCACTAGCTATGCAACTATTTGGCAGACATACACATAGATAAGAAAATGTGGATTCAAAATTTTGGGGTTGACTGAATATAAACAACAGATGCCACAGGAATTTAATGGCAGGAGTGAGGAAGTCCATGGATTTCTGCTATCCATATTATCTCTAGAAGCAGTATTTCACGATGGAAGATATGTTACCTCTGAGATTACAAAAATAATTTTATGTAAGTACTTTTGATTTTTGGAAAGAAGGATACTGGCAAATAAATATTATGGCATATCTACTTAGTTCTCCAAACTTACAGTGAAATCTACTATGATTACATTGTAACCTATAATAATATTTCCATCAAAATGAGAATTTAATTTTTTTCTTTTCCATATTTAAGGTAAAGCATATTTATTATTGCTAGAGAAGGTACAACATCTTAAACAGTAAAAAAATCAGATTGAAATAAGTCACTAACTCCCAAACAATTCTGAATCTGAAAAATACACATGTGCTTGTGTACACACACACACACACACACACACACTTATGTGGAAAAAATATACATATTACAGCATCGTTGTCCCAAGAAAACAAGGATATATAGTCACCCTTCCCCAAGGCTTCCTGTCCCATGGTTGGAGAATTTCTTTTTTAGAAGTTTCTGATGTTGAGTTGAAATCTGTTTCCTTTTAATGTAATCCAGGGGCTAATAAATATGTTTTTATTCATTGATAGGTAAGTTTCTCTGTTGGTAAAATTTTAGAGTTAGAAGATGATAAGAAAACAAACCCAATCTCTTATTTAATCCTCATTAGAGCATCCCTAAAAGACAGATATCTAACTTCTGTTTGAATATTTCCAGAGACAAGAAGGTAATCAATCCGTTATAATTCTGGAAAGCTTCCTAATCTAGAACGTAAAATTGCCTCTATATAATTGCTTATCTTCTGCCTGAGCACGTCCTCATAATAGCCCCTTTTAGTAAAAATGCTACATCCATCTTATATCTTATTTCCCAATCGAATAAGAAATCCCTTCCATTGGTCAAAAGCTAGTTATATTTAATTTGGTATTCATTGTGATCAATTAAATAACATTTTCAAACACTTGGGATCTATGTTCTTTAATTCCAATAAGAATTTTTATTGAAAACATAATTATGTTGTACAAAATCCCTATTTGATCACAGTTTTCAAATTTTGTTAACAGAGACTTCTTGCCAAGAATGTATGAAGTTTATAACACAAAACTGTTTTAAAGAAAAATAAAATGATGTCATGACGGAGCTCATTTAGAAATGACAATTGTGACAGAATAATTTTCAGTAATAAGAACACCATCACTACCTTCATTTATCTTATTTTCAACCACATAAATTAGAGAGATTTAACTGTTTGACATAGTTTGCCAGTGTTCCCATATATTTAGAATAGATTTTAATTCAAATTGCTAATATCATACATAACTTAAAATTGACTTGCTGAGCCAATCTAACCAAGGATAAAGGCTTATAATTGGATAAAACCTAATTATTTTGTCACTTTAAATCTACTTGTAAAATATAGCAATCTATTAATATTAGCTCATATCTCCTGCAATTAAAACATAAAAATTTCTAGACCATCAATAGTACTTACCTCACTGACTACATGTTAAAGATTCTATGTGTAAGTATGCACATGGTCTAATGCAGCACTCACATCAGGCAGCTCATAGACTGACAGTTATCAATATGGCAGCCACCTGCTTTTAAGCATTGAAAATTCTACACTAACAGTAACTACTCCACGTTATGCTGCTTCTGATAAAATTGTGCAAAAAGTTCAACGAGCATCCTACCTTGCAGAATTGTTTTCCCTTCCCTTTGCAAAGCCTTGTTCTGTCTCCTTCATGTACCTTTTCATGTGGTCTATATCCCTTGTTTAGCATTTCTTCCTACTAAGGACTTGCTGCACTTCTCTCTTCTACTTATAACCCTATTAGATAAAGATAATTCATAAAAATAAAATATTTACTTTCTAGAAAATGTGTGTTATAATAATATGCTAAAGGAGCACTACACCCAAGGAAATGTGAATTATTAGAATGCTGAGGTAATGCATCAATAAATTTAATGTCTGGTAGGAAAGTATGAGGTTAGTGCTTTTAGTTTAGTTTTTTGTTGTTGTTTGTTTTGCAAGGGACCATTTTAAAGAGCCTCAATTTAGCATATGTGGGAAGTGCAATCCACTTTGTGTCATTATTGGATCTAGAAAAGACTGGGTTTTCTAATTCTGTAAGTTATCCTGGACTCTGCTCACCTTCCTGAGAATCAATGTAACTAAATAATTCCAGAATTGAACTCATATTTTATTTAAAATTGCCAAAAGATGAGTATAACATAAGAATCCAGGCAAAAATGATCCACCAGAATACCTAATGCTGGGAATTTAGCATGAGAGTGTTAGAAATAAGAAATCTCTAACTATGTGTAGCCACCTGACAACCAATAACTTTATATAAATGAGTGCTGCTGAGTGTCAGAGTGATTCGCTCAATTCAGTTAAGAAATGGAGTTGAAAAAATAGAGTTGAAATTTAATGTAATTATATAATTTTTAAGCTGTTCAGTTTTGGTTATGCTAAAACTAAATAATGAAATGGGACACTCTGAAGAGGAAAACTGACAAGATGAAAATAGGTATGATAAAGCTTCTGTACGTACCTGAGTCATATTTGATTCCTATTTAATACTTTTACATCAAACAAAAATGCTCAGCCAACTCCTTAGAGTAAAAATCCAAGCATGTTACTCGTGTTCTTGATCATTTGCACCAAATTGTAAAACATTTAAATTCCCTACTTTGATTAGTTCAACAAACCTTAAGCAAATAAAAATTAATCATGAAAAATCCAATTCAATTGAATTAGAATGTTCTAATGGGAAATTTCAGAATATTGCATTAGTTGCACATATACACAAAATGATTATACTAAAATGATTAGTTGCACATGTACACAAAATGATACACAAAAATATTATACATGCTTTGTTTGAGGGAGAAACAAAAACTAAACGTATAAATAATTTTGGTATCTAAATCCTAGAATGTGATGATTATTCTGTGAATAAATCTATACTAGAACTTAAGTTATATTTTTCACTCTAGAAATTCTTGGAATCTATCCATATTTAATAATGATGAAATTATTTGGGGGAGTGAGGGTAGGGAATCTGAAATAGCTGCTGAATTGCCTCAAAGACTCTGAGGATACAATGACTAACCACCCTTACTATTCTAATTCAACATTTTTGTAACATTGAATAAATATTATTGATACCATCTGCTTATTAACTTTATGGAACATGAATACATTCAAGATAGCTGGAAAGAAATACTGTAATGGGAACTGATATAATCACATTAATAGATTTATTTAAAATTGAACTGTTATAGCTGATAGTTTTATTTATGTTCCATAGTTAAAAATAATGCTTTTCATAAGGAGAGTTATCTAATTCTGGTATTCTGCTCTTGATTATTGCCCAGAGAGATTACTGACTATCTTAAAGTAAAAATCATACATTTTATTTAATTCAAACCTAAATCATTCAATGAATATTTCTGGGGCACCTAAAATATGTTAGGCTTGGGAAAGACTGTTACAACAAAAAATAATAAAAAGCCATAAAGGCTAATACAGACAGATTTTACTTCAACAGTTAAATTATTTTTTAAAATAACTTTTTGTATACTAATTGAGTTAAAATGTGTAATAGTCTGGGAGAAAACTCTTGCAATGTACACAACAGACAAAATATTAATTACCAGAATACAGAAAGATCTATGAATATATAATAGGGCAAAATATATCCAACAATACAAAGGATATTAATGAAAAGAAATCCAAATAAAATAATGGCAAAAATAAAGGTTCATGCTTAGTAGCAATGTGAGAAAAGAAACAGGACATATATGCAATTATAAATAAATATATGCATATATGTATACACACATATATATGCAAAAATAAGGACATAATCTAGAGTATTGATAGTATACTATAAGTGCTCAAGCTTTGTTAGTGGGAATGATAATCATTATAGTCCTTTTGGATGGAAATTTTGAAAATATCTATCAAAATAGATGAGTACATATCCATTGATCCAATAAATCTACTTCTATTAATATATCTGTCTAATAATGACAGAAATATGTAAATCAAGTACTGAATATTTGCCAGGCATTGTTATATATTTATTTACATAGCTTCCTGGAGGAAAGGAATATTTTTAAAATGCATAAATGCCACAACAGGAGAAGCACAGGGAGCCACTGGCGTTCCTGGGGGAATTATACCAAACCTGATACATGAATGATAAATGCAGGTGAATGATGATGATATTTTGTGCAGATGTGGCAGCATTCAATGATGCATCAAATTTTATTTTAGAACTATGTAGAAACCCAAAAGCAGAAGGGAGCATGTTTAGCTTTGGACTTGAATATACAATAGTTCCACATACATGGCTGATATATGGGATGCTACAGTTGAAAGTGTAGGACAAAAGGCTGGAAAACGGCAAGGACCAGATCACAGGGACTTTTGACTTTGTGTTTAGTCACTAAAAGGTTGTTAGGTAAGTGAGAGATCAAATGGGATTTACTTTTAGGAAGGTCTTCCAACAGCACTGTAAGCGTGGGTGAATTGCAGGCAAGTTTTGAGGAAAGGAGACCCACCAGGATGATCAGGAGGTTATCCGGATGTAGGAAGAGAAAGCAAATGAGGATAATTGAATGGGTTTCAGAGAACTTAGCAGGCGGAATAGAAAAAGACTCGGAGATTCTTTTGATTTTGAAGTTTATGAGTGAGAAGAAATTAAAGATAATGTAAGCAGTTCACTTAAGTATCTCTTTTAATTCTTAACAGTGTGTTCCCCATGTACTAAGAATTTAATCTTATTTTTCATCTAAACTAATTAATTGTGATGGCATATGTAGACCGTTCACTCTTTAAAGGCAAAGGCAACATCTTACCTGTGTTTGTTTCCCCTCTACCTGGCATAGGTACATGTCACAGATATAAAAATACAAATAAATATGCATAAATACCAATAAAACATTAACAATAAAAATGGACATAATCCTTTAAAGAATTCCAAAGTGTTTGACTGTAGCAAGGAAAAGCAGTTTTCTGTCCACTTATAACAACAATCTTGACTATAGCTGGCATCTTTTATTTCAACATTTAACATTTCATAGTATCATATAGATAAATGAATTATGCATTATTACAATATAGCATATTAAAGTGATTTAGAATTTCTTCCTCATACTATTGTATTCATGCAGTGATACCATGGATGGTGCTGCTGAAAAAGCATTTATTAAATAATTAAAAAATCAAAATACAGAGGTACAAATGTACTTTACTTTCAGAAGCTCTGCACTCTTTTTAGATTGAATTCATCTTAAGCCAACCAAAAACTGATATCCCTGAATTATTTAAAAAAAAAAAGTGCATACTGCACATTTTGCTGGAAACATCAAAACCTGTGCTTATGAAATCTTCCTGGAACTACATTTCTATGACTTATACAAGAAATCAGACCCTACACTCAAAGAGCTGGTTATTAAATAGCGTAGCTTTAAAAAAACTCAGCATGCTGGACATTCGTATTTTACAGACACAAATTTCAAGAGATAGAAATGCATATAGGCCTTAACATTAATAAGGATCCAAAGTTGCTGCTAATAAAATCTACTTTCAATGAGATGATTTTTCTAAAGCGTTTTTAAAAGGTTAACAAATAGAGAGTTAACCTTCAAAATAAGTTCAAGGATTCCTCTCTAAATATATGCTTTCTGTTTACCTGGCATACAGATCAAAATGCTACAATATTGCCAAAGGAAAACAAGCTGTTATCCCAGTTACACATAAATATCTTTAAAAAGATGTTTTGGGAACCTTTAAATTTTATTATGAATTTGGTTTTGCTCAAAACAAGACCACAAGCTGCCCATTAAGAAAAAGAAGAACAACTGGAGGTTTTTATAAGAACAGCTTCTACTCACCATGTCAATGGATACACAATTAGAGATCTACTTCTCCAAGGAAATCAATATTTATAGAACAGCCAGCATTTCAAATATATGGTTAGTATGACTACACTCAAAGTTCTTAAGCTTTTTACCTGTGACCAATAGGAAAAGAAAGTTGCCACTTATAATGGGTTCTGCTGTGAAGAGTGGCATCTGCTTACATCGCATCATTTCAAAGGATTTGCTAAAACAATCAGATGGGCTCATGCTGAAATAGCCCAATCACTAGTAAAAACTGCCCCAGGTTTTAAGAGCCTAGCGGGCTTTAAATATCTATGCGATTATAGTATTTGCATCTTAGAAAAGACGACCAAAAAGCAACTAAACAAATGTTGAAAATGTACTCTTCAACACTATTTCAAAGTATTTCCATTCTTCATTCATATGCCCATTTAGGAGACATAATTAGACACTGTCAACTGTACCAACATTGTTGGTGGCTAATGAACACAGGCCAAGACAATCAGGACATGTAGTAATTACTTTTTTAAAAAATTTGGTAAAATTAATTCAAACATACAGTTTTTTATACATCCCATTTTAACTTTAAATTAATGGGGGTCTTGAGAAAAATAAAAACCAAGGTGTGGAAAAGTAATCTTATTTTAAGTTCATGGGCTCTTGTATTATGCTGCTCTATTCAAGAACATTATTATCTGTCTAAATAGTATCTGTTAGACTTTATATTAGTCCTGAAAGGTAAGATTACATTACTGCATGTACCTATGATTATGGTGGAATTCTAAAACCCTAAGCACATGGGGAAGCCAAGGAATCTTCTTTTCTGTTGGCAAACACAGAGGAATAATATTCTGGTCGTAAGAAGAGTACCCTTCACCTCTCTTTGGTCAGTAGGTCCTTAACCAGGAGGAATCAGAGAGGTGGAACAAAGATTTCTGATTTCCTGCAACTCTTATGAAGAAATTCCCTGATATAGACTAGACGTCCATGGAGAATTCAGTAGAAAGGAAGAAACAAAAGTGGCTCCCTTTTAAAATTCATTCATTCATTCTTGTAATTATTCAGCCCTTATTTTTTTCAAGGGCTACACAGTGATAGGAAATTTACTAAGCACTGGATATACAGGTCTCTGAACTACTTTGGCTATAGAGATAATGAAAAAAAGGAAACAATAAGATACAGAGAATAATGGATTGGCCATGGTATCAAAACTACATGAAATATACTTTCCAGAGAGGAAGAATACGCAGTTGGAGACAGACAGAACTGAAGCATCCCTAAAGCCAACCAATAAAGTGGGTAAGTATTGTATTTTATAGAGTATTGGGAGAAAGCAACGTTGTCAGAATTCAATTCATAAAGTCTCAGTACTTAAAAACTGTATCTTTAATGACTGTATAAATGAAGATTAAGATTTTGTATAGAACTCGGAGTATAGAAAATGGGAGTCTCTCAGAAAGCATCTTGGACAAATTAACAGATACACGCAGGTGCTACTAGAAAGTAACATAATTTCCTTAGCCAGAATATCACAGTGGTCAGAATTAAACAGAGTTCAATATAAATTGTTTCAAGTTCTTCATAAAATATGTGTGTGTGTTTATGACTACATAGTAGAGCATATAAATTCTCAGTATGAATAGGCATGCATGTAAACTCCCGATCTCCCCCAGCACCACCTTCTCTCTTTACAAACTTTCCTGCTACCCAACGAGATTAAAAAATGGAAACCCAGCAATTATAGGCAATAGCAAAGAAATCCATGAGTTTGATTTTAAGAGTAACAGAAACCATCAGTAATGACTAAAATACTTATCCACTCTAAAAGGCGAAATAGACACCATTCATATGACAGGCTCCCGGCTGCCCCAGTCCAACTGGCTTTATCTGTTTGGGGACGATTTGAAACCTGGCTAAGGCTAGAATTATATTTAGTCATCCATCCTTTACCACTGAGAAGGATATTCCCCAAACATCCTTTCTCTGTTTTCCAACATACCTTTATGGATTTAAATGAGCTTATTTTTATAAGAACAATAACTTCCCAAATGATATTTATTGTACTGTAAAAACTATACTTTCCAAAATATACAAACAGTTCCTGTTGAGCATCATAGAGTCAGTCATTAGTTACAGATAGCAGGCATTCTTTTACACCCTTTAAACTCTAAAGCTTGTCATTTCACTACCATTTGAGAAACGGTTCCACTGTTTATGTGCCTTTTTCACCCAATGGGAAATTATACAAAAGACTAACACATCGCTTTTTACAAACAATATTCATCATGAGTGAATATAATACATGTGGTTGTAATTATTTCAGTTACATATATTCCTAAATGTAAGTTGTATATAATTACACATAACACATTTCTTTCTTCCATTACTCCTTTCTTCATATTTGAGCTTATATTTTTCTACAAGTAATGACTTGAATTCAAAAAGTATAATCCAAAGAAAATGAAAAGATTGTATAAATGTCACTGCCTTGCTGTGAATTTTACATGCTCTTGCTGAACTCAACTCTGTGAACATCTGGACTGGATTTCTACTGTAAAGGGAAATACATCTATGCATGAAAAAATGTGCCAGGCAATAGCTTCTTCACATAGAAGAGCCTGAAAATGTGTGAAAAAAGTCCTACTCCTAATCACACGTTTTCACATGCACGGCTCTCATTTTTCTTTTCTATACAGCCATACTGGATCTTGATAAGAAAGTTCATACTGCTCATTCTCTTTTTTATCTGTAATAGAGTTTTCACAGGCTCATAAAAATTTTCAGAAATCAGAGTATGCCAATTAAACCCAAACAGGCTTTTCTAAGCCATGTAATAGATAATAATGTAGAAAAGAGGAAGTGGGGAATAATTTTTGTTGGTTTTTAAGGATTACATAATAATGGCAATGATGATCAGAAGGCCTACACATAAACTATCAAAAATGGAACACAGGATTATTTTATCAAGGCAGTTGAATTCCTCTTACATTAATTTATGCTTTGGTCTGTTTTTTCTAGACTCTGAAATCTTGAAACCAACTCTGTGTTTTCCTCCTGTTTGTATCTTCTCATAATTTCTCATTTTTTCCCCTTAAAAAATAATGTAATATCTCAGATTTTTAAAAAAAATAAGTAATATGACTGCTGGAAAAATTCTATAAAATTATGAAGAATTAAATCACTTATAATCATACCACCTAGCAATGATAATTTCTCACAATGTTTTTTTCTAAATACTTCAAAAAATTTTAAATACTTTATTAAAATTTATTTCATAATTCTTTTTAAATAAATTTTAAATATAAATATTTTATATAGAAAATTTAGAAAATATAGAGATACATCAGGAAAAGCATGAAATTACTCATAATCCCCCTACCCAGTCAGAGCCTACATTTACTTCCATTTCTATATCTATCTTTTCCTGTAACTAAAGGTAATATTTTATTGTCCCATATTATGCCCTTTCACATATCTTTTGATGAGTTATTTACTATGTCATTACTCTTTAAAAATAAAAATTTTTATATCTGCATTATTTTCTACCTTTCTTCTGTAGATCATTTAATCTTTTCCTACTCAGATACTTAAGATAATAAGGCAGTATAAAAAACATCTTTGTTTAAATATTATCAAATTTTCTTACCAACTCAGCCAGCTTTGTTTGTGAAACAAAGAAATAAAGGCTTACTTTTCTTAAAATTATGTTTTTTAAATTGACCTGATACATGTTAATTTGGATCTCTCTGTGTACTGCTTGCTCCATTTTTCTAGCATAATACTTGTGCCAAGAAAGAAACAAAGAAAAAAAAAGAATATTTAGACATTTGAAATTAGTATAGTCTTTCTCATTTTAGGTGAAAATTAACTTCATAGTACAACTTTCTCAAACACAATTTTCTGCAACATTATGGTAATAAATAACATTATGTTCAAACTAGTAGAATAGCAGCAATAGTAAAACACATATAAAGCATGTTCAAAATTTGATTTTCCCCTGCAGAGAAAGAAAAATATTAGAATTGTTTACCTGGAGATATGATATAGAAGAAATCTTTAAATTCATCCATCCAAACTTCTGCCAGCCTCCTATTGTTCTTGTTGATGACATGACCAGTGCCACCAGGAAAAGTGTATGGAGTTGCCTTCCGAAAAACATGACCGACATGGGAGCAAGTCACAATCTCCAATGAGCCTCCACATTGCCAAATCTGGGGAAGAGAGCAGTGGTTGTATAATAATCATAGATAACGCAGCAATATTTTCTGAGAAGCAAGTCTAGCTAAGTCCAAATCTTCAGATCTTATTATACATGGTTCAAGCCAACATCAGATGGACACAAAGTTTAGAACTAGGATACTTAGGTTTGACAAAGGATTCTAATTTGGAAGAACTATACATATTTAAATATTGTAGCATTAGAATTATGGAAGATACAATCATTTTCGTGTCCTTTTACTAGACTACATAATTTTCAGTGTCTAGTAGTTAATGTAATTGCTGTTTAATAAATATGTGGTGTCCAAAATCTGCTGTGAATGAATGAGTTTATACTCATTAGATGTCATGGTCAATAACTAAATTTGATTTAAAAAATAGAAATCTCTTATACTGCATCCATCTAGAATTTTAAGTGACCATTAATTTCCAGTTGCCCATATCTCCTGTATCTTAGGCCTTTTGATATGTTATTATTGCTATTAAAATGTGCTAGGGCTCCTTTATATCTGTTCAGCATCTATGCATCCTTCAAAGCCCATCTCCAAATCATTTCTTTTTAGTATTTAGACTTATTACTGTGTGATTTTTGTACTTTAAATACACTTTTATGAAAATGTGACTACACTGTATTGTAAGCAAATGTCTACTTCACCATCACTCTTTTAAAACTACAAACCCTCGGAAGACATGCCATATAGTTCATGGTATCCAAGATTTACTGTGCAGTTGAGGCAACATATTAAGTATCCATAAAACAAGATCTCTATTAAATTCCATTGTATAGTTTATAGGTTATACTAATAGTATGTGTGTAAGTGTGTTTATATAGATAGATAAGTCATATATAAGTATAGATATATAGATATGACATATATACACATAAACATACTCATATATTTATTACATACAAGTAATATATTACATATGCACTACTGTTTTTACCCCAATAAATAAGTCACAGTTATCACTATATGTAATTGGGAAGATTTGGTTTTATACTAAAGCTAGCATTGTTCTTATTTTAAGGAGAGTTGCTTATCTTTAAAGAAGAAGTTTTTTCCAATTAGCTCCTCCAGTAATATCCATTTTAGAATATAAATATTATTGTAAGAGGGCTGGTATTGGGCTTGCATGAAGTAAGAGACATTCATTTTTTCCAGATTAAATATACTAAATAACAAGTTATATTTGACAACAAAGGTTTGACATTACATATACAATCTATTCATTCTCATTTTATAATTGTCTAAACAGTGCAATGCTAACAGAGAAGGTGTTCCAAACCCAACAATGAAATGATGGAACAATATAAAAGAAGCATGGAATTCACCATTCCCCTCAAATGACAAGATAGCTCATTCTTAAGTAATCTAAGTGTTGAACTGGTAACTTTTGCACTTTCTACCAAGAAATCCATAAATCTTGTAATTACACACATTACATTCTTCCTTGTTATTAAAATAGAGGAAGCTGACCCTTCTAGCAAAGACAAATCAATATTTGGATGTCAGTCTAGATCTTATCCCTTATGACTTTCTTAAGGACTTCACTGCTTTGGTCCTCTCCTTGATCTTCTCCCGAAACAATAATTTCCCTCATTACTAGATTATGTCTATTTTTTTCATCGTATCTCCTAAAATCTTCTGTCATTGAAATAGATTAAAAATACAAAAACAAAAACATTAAAAAACACAGTGAAACTTTATCCCTTGGTCCACATCCCTATTCAACATATCTCCTTTTTGGGCTTCTCCTCACATAAATTAACATAAAATTTGTATGCATACATGTTGCTTCCCTTCCTCATTTTATCCATTTTTATACTCATTGTGAAATGCTGTTAATCTCTGCAGCTACCCCCAAATCACCATGGCGACGTGAAAAATGACAAAGCTTTCCCATAACGAATATCTCGTAGACTCCTTTCTTGGATCTTCTTGCCTTCCCTTCTACTACTTCGCTGTTCATATATTTTCACTCTACATTTCTATTTAAATCCTGGCCTTTCTCTTTATTCATTCTCTAGGTGGTCTTTCTTCTTATTACTTTACACATGATCTGAATACTTACAACCTCAGCAGCGACACCTGAGCCCAGATCTCTCCTCTGGGATCCATACTTACAAATGCAAACAACTACTCCATACCTCCTCCTGCGTGTCTCAGAGACATCCACACACACGTGTCTGAAGCAAAACTGATGATTCATCCCCAATTTGTCAGCCAGGCCTTATTTTCTTTCAGGTATTTAAAAAAAATCATTAATAAATAATACCACCACCATACACTCAGGTGGTTAATCCAAAAAGCAAAACAAAACCAAAGGGGGAAATAAAAACAAGCCTGAAGCACCCCCTCCCCCTCTTCTCACCCCAAACACACACACACACACACACACACACACACACACACACGAAAAACAACCTAGAAGTCATCATTCATTTCTCCTTTTTTTTTCATCACTTATATTCAATCCATGAACAAATCCTGGTGGTGTTATCTATAAAATAGTTTTCAGTATAGCCATCTCTCCCTGTCTCCACTGCCACCATCCTCGTCCTAACCACCAACATCTCGTCTGTCAATTGCAACAAACCCTGAATTGTCATGCTGACTTCACTGTTGCTCTCTTATAATTTGTTCTGTACTGAGAAATCAGAGCAGTCTTTAAAAAAAATTAATCATTTCATTTTACTTCCCTGCTTAAATCCTTCAATGGTTTCTCACTGCACTGTGACTATAAATAAACAAAATCCTTCAGCAGGGCCTCTAAGGCCCTCTGTGATTCTCTCCCTCTGTCAATACACACTGGTGATATTGGCTCTCTGCCATTTCCTAGAATTACAAATCACATACTCTTTCATACACCAAAACCTCAACACATGCTTCCCCTATACCTGGAATACAGTTTTGTCTGCCCTTCACCTGGTGGCCTCTTTCCCATACTTCTCATCTCAGCTAAAACATCACCTCATCAGAGAGATCTTCCCTAATTGCCATACCGGAAGGGCCCCACCATAGTGATTCTATTAGCACCCTGTTAATTTCCTTTATTGCGCATCGCAATCTGCAGTGTATTTATTTGTTTGGCTATGCACTTTTTCCCGAAAATAGATGTACACTCTGAAAGGGCAGTGGAAATACCTAGTCAACATTTTACCTCCAGAACTAAGCCTGGTGCTTTTTACACAATACGTGTCACTGCATGTTGGTTGAATGGAAGAATGACAACTTCAAATTAAGTACCGAGATTAATGTTAAAAAAAGGCATCCCTGGCTGAATGATACAATTTAAACAGACATATTTTGGAGGTATTTTAAACTGCATTTTTTTAAGAAAATATTTTTAATATCAAACTCGGTGGAATAGAATGGTATGCAACTTGGGAATTGAGGAAGTTCTTTGGTGGTCACGGCACCACAAATGAACATTAGAAATGATTGATGGTTTAAGACAAACAATGTTGCTAAATAATATAATTTTGATTTTTAATGTCTTGCTAAAGTAACCATTTAGCCAAACTCACACAATATCTCTTAAAGACATAATTTAGTGAAGTACTCAGATATTGTACTATGACCAGGCCTTTCAGCAAGGTGCCCCAAATTCAGAAGAAATGGCATATGACATGTTATACTTGAGAGGGAATTTAAGATTTTCTCTTTATTGTGTGGAATGTGCTGTTAGTGGTGGTGATTTTCCCTGTCTTCTATGGATTGTACATGAGTGAAGAGCGCCTTTCTTCCTTCAGCCAAGTCATATTGGAGAACTAGGTGATTGAAGGAAAGGCTGGCATTTTACTTCTCCCTGGATATTTGCTGAGCAGTAAAATCAGCAGTCTCCTGTGGTGTCGGCATCAGAACACAGCAGAATGTGGTGAGTGAGCACGTGGGAAAGCCTCAAGCGTGGGAAAAACATGGCCCCAGTAAAATGAGGACCATTTCTGGTCGAGGGAATCCTGGAGGTGGGTTAGGGCTTATTGGACAGCTTGTTCCTGTAGAATTGATAGGTCGAGTTATATAGTGACCCTGGGAAGGAAGGAGTAGTCTTTGAGGACAATTGTACAAGACTTTAGTGCTTCCCAAATTCATAGAACATGGAATCTAGAAGAGAAAAAGTGAGCTGTGGGATTAGCAAAGGTGAGTATATATGAAAGTATTGAGTTTTGGGTATCCTTCTAAATTGCAATAAAATTTTTTATTTACATGTGTAGGCATAAGGCAATAATGATTGTTGATTTACCAGACAGAAGGAAAACCTGTCTCTAACTTTGAACCTTACTGATGGAGGCAGTTCTTAAATATACCGGGGGTGCTAAAAAAATGTATACAAGTGAACACTAGTCGATGTTGCTCAAGCAGCTGTTCGCCAGAATCAAGTGTCTAGATGCTGACGGTAACCACTATGAGCACCTCTTGTAATTGCAAAGGTCAAATGTGACTTGTATTCATCTTTTGTTATCGGTATATATTGAGTATTATAATACAATTTTAATACAGTTTTCCTTTCTTAAAATGTGTATACATTTTTGGGCACCCTCTGTATTTAGGAGAGATGATAGAGGTGGAGGTAACTTTTCCATAACTCAGTGACTATTGACCTGTGTTTCGTTTGAGAACTATAGTCTACTGACTCCTGTAATAAAGGGAGTACTTTTCCCATTGCCACCTGTACTCATAGAATGTGTAGATTAAAGTCATATTGTATTTGCCAAATTTTGATGAAAATGAAAAGACCAAGGTAGGAATACATAACATTATGCATTAATTAGAGTGATATCTGGTCATAGTAATCAGTTAATATAAAAACATTTAGGTGATAAACTATTTACCAGTTAGTTACCTTGTATTTAGTAGATATAATTCCCAGAAAACAATAGGGTTATATATTAAAGTGAAAAGAATTCAAAATGAGTGGAGACCACAAGGACTACCATGATAATTTCCCTTAGTGTACCTTCAACAAATATTTTGGAGGGTTGGAAGGAAGGAAGGAAAGGATAAATGAAGAAAAGAAGAGTATGACATAGTCATTAAGAAGTTGGGCTTGTAAATAAACAAACATAGTTGTGAAAATTATTTAAGTCTTCAAGGTCTTAATTTGCCCATTGAAAAATGAGGATAATAATAACCACTTCTTAACACCCTAATGTGTGTCAATCACTGTGCCTGACACTTCATATGGTAAAAACTAAAGAGTTGTCTGTATATTATTTAACTTTTATTGTTGTTTGGGAAAACAAACATCTATAGATTAGCAGCTTATTCTTGATTCTCAAAAATATATTATTTAAATCTTAGTGAGTTTTACTAATTTTGGAATTACAAAATCACTGTCTAGGAGGTTAGTTATAGTGAAGAGTTTAAAAGAATAGCCAATTAGTCTCCAATTAGAATACTACATTTTTTTCTCTGAAATTATTTTACAGTCTCTGAACAAACAGCATAAATGGAATAAAACATGATGTCTCATCCACATGAACACCTGATGTCCAAATTACTTTGTATCATCGATCATATCTGATTATTTTCTGGGCTTCTAACAAATTAATATTTGTACATTGTATTTCTCTTCAGTAAATTTCACCATGTATAAAATACAAATTGTCCTTTTAGCCACAGAGGACTGAAGCTAGCTTGTTATTTGTCTTTGTTCCCAGATATTTTTATGAGAGTCTTTTGATGATGGGGAAAGTTATTAATTAAAATGTAAAATGCCCATTGCTCATTTGATTATCTCCTTGATACTTTCCCCCAGCTAGAAGACAATTATCTAACATACATTATTCTTTTCATGATTTTTGGCACCTACATCAGTGACATTTTAATTAAGGTTCATAAATTTCATACCCTTCAACTTTGCAATCTCAGTTCTAGTGCTACTATTATTTCTCATTTTATAACTGCTGTGCCAAATTCATGCAGCTGCTTGTTTTTATTCTGATCTTTATAGTCACCCCCCCACAACACACACACACACACACACACACACACACACACACACACACAGACACACACACACTATCCCTGGCACAAAGTCATTGTTTAATATGGCCTTAACAACAACAACATAACAGGGAGAGGCCAGGCCACACAGCACAATGGTTATGAGTGTGTGGGTTCTAGTTCCTGAGATCGTATCCTAGCTCTGCCACTTACTAACAGGCTGAACTCGCTTATTTTGTCTTTCTGTGCTTCATGTTTCAGGTAATAACGTGAGACTAGAAGACTCTACCTCAGAAGGTTGTTGTGAGGATTAAGGCAATCCAGTACACAAAAAGATTCTTAACGTTTATGTGAAATATGGATTGGGAATGAAACAATTAGGAGACCTATTAATTGCAATAATCTAGGAAAGAGACAATAATGACTTCCACCAGAGTGATGGCAACAGAAATAGAGAGGAATATAATAACTTGACATAAGACATAATTCAGAGAATTAAAATTAAGAATTAATGCATGTGCTTTCCCCTATCTATAATGTTCTCCCTATTAGGCCCAACTCACATATATTTCTTCCGGTAAATAGTTCTTAACTATGCTAGCTTCCATTGATCTCAGTTTTAACTGACTCATAGCATTTATTACTTACCTCTGTAGCACCCCTCTCCATTTAGCTCTCAATTCTATACAGATTGTCATCTTGTGAAATGTTTGTGTGTCTGTGTGTATTTATGCATATATATTATTTATATATATATTAGTCTTATTTCCCTAATCACATTACTATCTCTTTGAGAAGCATCACATTTCACTTCATAAATTAAATTAAATCAAATCACATGAAATTTAAATTCACACTACGAAACTGAATTTCACCATCTCATATTTCACTTTATGAAATTATTGGGTTGTCGGGAAAGTCATGACGTATTTTTTTCTATATTTTTCATTGCAAAAATGCATCATGACTTTTCCGATAACCCAATAGTAAAATTCACATGTAGTGAAAAAAATCAGAACTTATATATAACATTAAATCAGTGTTTGCAAAGTTTTAAAAAAAATGTCTAGCTCATATTGGTGTACAATACATAATGATTAATCTATTAATATTGATATAGGAAAATCTGGAAAATTACACAGTGTACACAAAAAATGTGTCCACCATAAAAATGAATTATGAACAAAAGCTATTATTTTCTTAGTTCTGGCAAAGGAAAAACTGAAACAAAATACTGATGACTTAATTTTTTAAATATTTCATTCTATATTAGTTGTTTGTTCAAATAATCCCTGTTGGCACTTCAACTCTCCACTTTGTTTATACATATTCAAGTAGACTGATGACAAATCCTTTAATTCTTACAATAAAAACAAAATCTAAAAGAGCCTTTATTGAGATCCTGGAGGCACTGTAATCTGTGATAGGCTGACAAAAACACAAGAGGCCTGGGAGTCATTATTCAAAAGAGGCAGGTATAAAACTGAAAGCAACAAAGGAACAAGACAAACAAATAAAGAAACAAAAACTCATAGACACAGACAACAGTTTAGTGGTTACCAGAGTGTAAGGGGGAGGGGGGTGGTTGATGAGGGTAAAGGGGGTCAAATATATGGTGATGGAAGGAGAACTGACTCTGGGTGGTGAACACACAATGTGATATATACATGATGTATTACAGAATTGTACACTTGAATCCTATGTAACTTTACTAACCATTGTCACCCCAATAAACTTTAATTTAAAAAAAGGAGGGGCAGGTATATAGGCTTCAGTAGGCATTTTCTATTCATTCTTGACACAAAACATGCTAGTTATTCCTCAGCCATTTTGAACAGGGGAATGCCTTTTTTAATTTGTTGGTTTGACTTTTGGCCTAGTTTTTACTTCAGAGTATAACTGGGGAGATTTATGTGCTCTTGAAGAGGCCTCTAGAGCTGAAGTCATATTCTGATATTATCATAACATCTCAAGATGAAGACTGAAGCGTCAAATCGCAGTGGTCTTTAAGTGCTCACCTGAGTCGCCAGAGATCACAATAGATTCAACATGCCTGAGGAACCATTCAGTACTAAATAATTTGATGCTTTTTCATAAATGTTTTATATTTCAATTATAGTTGACATATTAGTTTCAGGTATACAAGACAGAGGTTAGATATTTATATAACTTACAAAGTCATCACCCCAACAAATCTCCTACCCATCTGATACCATACCTAATTATTACAGTATTATTCATTATCTTCCTTATGTTATAGTTTGCATTCCCAAGACTACTTTGTAACAACAAATCTGTATTTCTTAATCTCCTCTCCTTTTTCACCCATCTCCCTGACACCCCCTCCCATCTGGCACCATCAAAATGTTCTCTGTATCTATGATTTTGAATGTTCATTTATTTTGCTTTTAAGATTCCACATATGTATAAGTGAAATAATATGGCTTTTGTCTTTCTATGTGTGACTCACTCTACTCAGCACAAGACCCTCTAGGTCAGCGGTTCTCAACCTGTGGGTCGCAACCCCTTTGGGGGTCGAATGACCCTTTCACAGGGGTCGCCTAAGACCATCGGAAAACAAAAAGATATTTACATTACGATTCATAACAGTAGCAAAATTACAGTTATAGAGTAGTAACAAAAATAATTTTATGGTTGGGGGTCAGCACAACATGAGGAACTATATTAAGGGGTTGTGGCATTAGGAAGGTTGAGAACCGCTGCTCTAGATCCATCCATGTTGTTGCAGATGACAAGATTTTGTTCTTTTTTATGGCTGAGTAATATTCCATTGTATATATGTACCACTTCTTTATCCATTCATCCATTGATGGGCACTTAGGTTGCTTCCATATCTTGGCCACGGTAAATAATGCTGCAATTAACATATGGATGCATATGTCTTTTCAAATTAGTGCTTTGGGTTCCTTTAGGTAAATACCCAAAAGTGGAATTACTGGATCCTTTTTTGTCTCCTATTATAGTGCTTGTTTTAAAGCTTATTTTATCTGGTATAAGTATTGCTACTCCAGCTTTTTCTCTTTTTTTTCCATTTCCATTTTGATGAAATAGCTTTTTCTACCCCTTTACTTTTAGTCTGTTGTGTGTCTTTTGATCTGAAGGGACTCTCTTGTAGGCAGCATATGCAAAGTTCTTATTTTCATATCCATTCAGTCACCCTCTATGTCTTTTGGTTGGAGGATTTAATCCATTAACATTTAAAGTAATTGTTGATAGTTATATAGTATTGCCATTTTATTCTTCATATTTCTTATTTTCAATTATAGTTGACATTCAATATAACTTTATATTAGTTTCAGGTGCACAGCATAGTGGTTAGACATTTATATAATGTACAAAGTGATCACCCTAATAAGTCTAGTATCTACATGGCACTATACATAACTATAGTAACAATATTATTGACTATACTTCCTGTAGTGTATTTTTTCATATTTTTGATCTGTTTTCTCTTTCTTTTCCTTCTCCTTCTTAAAGAAGTCCCTTTAATGTTTCTTGTAATACTGGTTTGATGGCGATGAACTCCTTTAGCTTGTTCTTGTCTGGGAAGCTCTTTTATATATCCTTCGATTCTAAATGACAGTTTAGCTGGGTAGATAAATTAATTTGATGCTTTCAAACAACAGAATTACTATTTCTATGAAAAAGAGAAGAAAGCATCAGATTTGAAATTGGGAAGCAGGATTCTGGATTTGAAATAACACAAAATGATTGTAGAATTTGGAACAAGTCACTTGATCTTGAGAGTCCTCAGAAAATCCATATGTAAAAGAAGAAGAATTGAGGTTGATAATGGCTGTTTTGTTCCAATATCTCTAGCATTCAGATTAATCTCTTTATATAGAGTAAAGGACCACTTTGAGAGATCATATTTTCAGATAGTAATAATATAACTGTTCACAAATATAATCAATATTTTCCTCCTCAGGCAAGCTAACTATATGCTTGGTGTATTATAAGTACATGGTACAAATACCATCATCTTCTGAACAAAAGAAAGTATGAGAGACAGCACTGTAAAACTTATGAGGCAATCAATGTGTTATTCCCCTTAGAAGTGGTAGTTTCCCTATTTTAGAAAGGCCACAAATGTTATAAAAATAAGGGAAAGCACTTCTGTTCTTCAAGACAATTTTTCAAGAAATAGCTATATGTTAGAGTAATTTGAACATTCTATTTTCACATTGGCATTAAATGTAGACAATTCTGAATTGAATCTATACCATTTCATATACCCCATTAATTTGCTTCTAAAATATCCAGTTATCAAGAACACTTCCCTTACAAAGTATTTTCCACCTTAACTTAAAAATGAACCTCCTGAAACCCAAAGTTCAAAATGGACCCTTTTATACCTACTCGTTTTCTAAAAGACTTCACAATTAATCCTGAAATAAGTTTCTTTAAGGGAAGTCTCCAAACCCAGTCTCCTTTCTCCTTTGCCAAAGACTTAGCAAGTGACTCTTAGGGTTTGGGGATGAGGGGGACAAGGAAGAGAAAGAAGAAGAAAACAGCGGAAGCATGGAAAGTGTGTTTATATTGAGTGTGGCTTAAAGGGAAGAAATTATTTTGAGTGGAACTAAGGGAGTATGTGAGGGAGCCAGTATGTACCAAAGACAATGGTGAGGTGGTTGTGGTCACAGTTAGAGTCTTTTTTACCTCGTCTCCCACTCCTGCCAAACACGAACACCCATTCCCAGCTAAATGCATAGTGAAGATATCTCCAAAACACACATGCCAACATGTACATTCTACTACCACTTTTTGCCTCTCAACAGCCATCTTCTCCTTGGAGCTTTCCAACCTTCAGAATTACCGCACATTATGTCCACTTTGTTTCCCAGCCCCAGGACAATTGTTACCTGTCATCATAATTCTGTATCTTATCAGGACTGGTGATATTGAAGAAATGCCCAATCCCCCTTTAGATAACAGATCAACACATAATCCTATTTGTGTTATGGCAAATCTCCCATCTTCTGCTTAAATAACACGTATGAATAGAGAAGACAAGAAATGACGAAGCTGCCTACCGGATATTGAAAACCCTACATTAATATAAGGTGGTTCTGCTTAAGAAAATTCACATCTAGCTTTTCGTATTTACAAAAAAGTATTGCTTTTTTATTAGCATAGATTGTCTCAAGCAGATAATTCATGAAAAAAAGAACACAAGAACTAATATGTGAGACAGTCATACTTTTTCATTTTTCAATAACAACGATCTTAAAGTGTGATTAATAATGAAGGTTTTTGAAGTATCTTCAGTGCATTTAAGGGGAATAGTAGCTGAGACAAAAGTAGAATTTTAAAAATTGTGCTTTCCTCATTTTACAGTTCATCCCACAAATAAATCTCCACTGTGAAAGAATTGCATGCAGATGAAATTTTTCAGAAATGTTTCAAAAGGGTCTGTGATTTATTAAATGATATCTGGGTCACATATTTTGCATTTTATATTGCTGTTCTCCCATGTCTGATGATCTGACCACCTGTCAGATTATCAGTAATATCTACTGCTTCTGGCCACAGTGCAGCTTGTGACAGCTGTGAGATGCTGCCCTGGAATTCCTGCCAGAACAGTCCTCTTTGAATATCAGTAGACCACCTGTGTATCCAGCTGTAGTGCGTGACAACAGCTCTTGCTCTTTTATGGATGCCAGACATACTTAAAAAGAACCTGGATGGGGTAAAGGAAGAAAACTGGTACCTCAGAAAGAGTCAGGCTTCAGTTACTCAACATGTTCATTTGTAAACTGTCCACCTCACCTGACTGTAGCTATTGCATTTTCTTTGACATGAAATGTTCTGTATAACTTGTAAATTGGTCAAATGCTTTTCAAATAAGTGTCCATGATAAATTTGAGGAGAGGGAATGACCTCCCCCATCTCCAGCATTTTCCCTCAGGCTTTGGCAGACATCTATTCAGCAAATATAGACTCGTCATTGACTTTGGGTCAGGCACTATGCTGGTCCTGGGATATATAGAGAGAAAAATGATAATAATAAAAGATACTCTGTCTTCAAGTAGCTCACAGGTCAGTTCAGTGTGTGTGTTAGAACTGGACATATTAAAATCTAGTCACCGGTTTGCATTTGCCAGTTGAAGAGTACACTCTCATACCTACAAGAAAAGGACTGGGTTAAGAGGTACTCATCCCAACCATAATCCCTTCATGGACAGAATTTTATTTTCCTAGTTTTTAATCAGCTGGAGACATTTTGTTTCTTGTCGAGGGCCTCAGATATTTTTATAGGAAGCTATGTATTTTGCTTCAGATAAATACTTCCCCTAGGGATCACATATAGAACTCTCATGCCATCAATGGAAAACTATGATTTCCTTCCAAATATTGTCTTACAGGCATCTTTTTTTGCTGTAAAATGCCTAGTGAGATAAATGTGAAACATATAAAAATACCCATGTTAATGTCACCTTAAGCGCTCATTACAAATACCCACAAAACCCACTGTGAGAAAAGGTAATCCACTGCTTTGACAGATTTTGATTTTTTAAAAAATAAATTGGTAGTAATCAGTGTAGGTTGCATTATACTTTAGCTGAAGAGTAAAGAAACATGCAATAGCAACATTTAGCATTTTAACTTCACTCACATATCAGTCACAAACAAGGAGAGTGCCGTGCAAAGTTGATTTCCCCAGATCATCTCTGTTTCATTAGAATTGCAAGATGTCATTGTTGTGATTTTTAGAGGTCTAATAAAGAACATCAATGCTTGTTCAAATGCTTGATGAAGAAGCTATGTTTAATCCCAAACTTGCTCCTTTTATCAAGCCCCAGTATCAATCCCATCCTCTCTGTAAATAACCTTTTGCTTTCCACTTTTGAGTTCAAGAACAACTGACCTGACTTTCTGTTAATTTCTTCCCTGAATCATCTGTTTCATATGCCTTAGCTTGTTCTTTCCATTTTAGGAAAGAGAGTCAACTCTCCTGTCCAAAGTTAAACCCTGTCTGTCCTTGGTATCTTGAACTCAGAATAGAGGAGGAGCAGGCTGAGAGCAGAGGATGTGGATTTGATGTTCAGCCCTGCCAATTTCTAGCCATGTGACTTAGTGTCTTTGAAACTTAAAAACCTTTAGTTATAGAATAAGACAGTAATAGCATCTCATCCAGTGTTCTGGTAAGAACATAATGGAATAATGAGCTTAAAACAGCATTGCAAAGTAAAAGTGTTACACAGGTGTACTTCAATATCTCTATAATACTTCCCAACACCTACAGGTATTTACCTCATCAATTGTCCCTTCCTATTTTTTTTTCTTTTCAATATCACCTAGATTTTTGAATCCTTCCTATCAGCTTATATTTTATTTTATTTCCCCATGATAAAATAAAATAATAACAAATACAAAATAATAACTTTGATCATATTTACCCTGTAAGTTATTAAGCATTTTCTTTCCAACTTGCTGGGAAACTTCTTAAAAATTGTTTCTTTTCTCTACATAGCTTTACAATCCAATTTTCTTAACACCTTATAGTCTAATATCTTTACTCTATCATTTGAAACTGCTCGTGAAGCTTTTTATGAGCTTTCATTATTCTTACTTCCTTAATTCTCTGCGGCATTTGACACTGTTGGTGATCACCATAACTTTCTAAGTTTCTGTGATATATATTTGTTCTTCCCTAACAGCTTTGACTTAGCATTCACTTTCTCTTTTATCTCCCATCCCTCAAGGTAGGTGCTACCTAAGGACATGCCTTGCTATTCTGTTCTGCCTATTTTTTTTTTCTTGGCAAATGCATCCATTCTTATAAGCTCATTTAATTACAAATTCCGTACAGCTAACTCTCAAATCTGTCACCTTTCTTATATTTTGCCTCGACAACTGTGTAACACATTTCCAACTTCCTCAGGTATACCTTTAACTTTCCATGACCTTAAAGAGTCAGAAGTTTCCATTCTGTTCCCCAAATATGAAAAAAAATATGTAGTTTCTGGGGTCTTCTCCTGCAGGGCCAGATAAATGATGAAGGAGCACAACTCTTTCATCAGGTCTAATTACTATTCAAATACATCATTACAGGACTAGTGGAAAACATTTTGACCTTAAACAAACCATTTATAGATTCTTATCTTAGTTCAGGAATCCCAGAAGCTATGATTGCTCAAAACCAAACAGCTTGGACCAGTTAAAAATACAGAATGTATAGTTGGTTGACCAATGAAAATACAGATTTTTAAAATATAAACAAAAAATTTGGTTGACCAATTAAAATGGAAAAAAAATTTACAAGATTGAGATTGCATATTGCTGAAATATAAAGTAATGAAATGAGTAGACAAGTGTGGTCAAATCTTTGACAATTGAGGAGCATATGCAAAAACATATTTTAGTTTTCAGGCACATCATGGTGGAAATAGAGAGTGCTAATAATTCTACACCAAAATTTTGTTTTCAATTTTATCACATTTGAAGTGTAAACCAGTGGCTAGATTTGATTTTTAAAAATTTAGGAATTGTTAATTCATTAAGTTTGAATATTTGCAGATGTAGTGAAAATTAATTTGGATTTATTTTATATTTTTTAATTAAAATTCATTGGGTGACAATTTTTAGTAAAGTTACATAGGTTTCAGGTGTACAATTCTGTAATGCATCATCTATATATCACGTTGTATGTTCACCACCCAGAGTACGTTCTCCTTCTATCACCATATACTTGATCCCTTTTACCTTTTTTTAAGGATAATTTTAAAAATCTATAGTTACCTTTTCAATAATACTTCAAACACAATGTTATTGGTAGTTAATATTCAATTCTGAACAGATGGATCAAAACCTTCCCTCAACATTATTTCACAGCCTCAAAAGGATCACTCCTAGAATCTAGAATCCATTATTGCTGAAATCATTCAGGCTTATTTAAATAAATCTCATAATTGGTTTCCTTTTATAACTGCATTTCTGGTTAACTAGAACAACAGTTAAACTATTGGTAGTCATATACTTATGAAAGACATCACTAAGTGTGACAGTATAATCATAGCTTAAGATGTTGCACCTTTATTGCAGTAGTTACCATAGAGATTTATATTAGGCTCTTTAATAAAAAGTATATGAATTCAATTTTGAATGCATTAATTTTGACTAGCAGGGTGCACAGGTTTCCTAACTGAATGCACATATACAGTAACAGCAGTTTTGGAATTTTGTCCTAGAAATCTTTAAGGGACAAGATATTGGTATATAAAAAATAATAGGTTCAATTTCTTGAGTTTTTAATGGCTACTTCATTAACTCTGCCACTTGAATCCTACTGTTGTAAAATACATATTTAATGGTTTATTGATACTTCATTCATGTAATTTTCGAGGAAGAAAATAAAATGGTGGTGGTGGCAAGGGGAAGGAATCAGATATTATGGCCTAAATGTAGGTATGGCTCAAAGCACAAGGAGTAAGTACAGATTGTAAACTGAGAGCTCACTTTTTTCTAGCCCCACTTCTCTGCTACCATCTACAAGACCCTTAAATTTTTAATTTATAAATTCTTCCCTGACTGTCCTAGACCACTGAAATCATTTCCTCCTTTGAGCTAATGCACTTTGTATCTGCACTTCAAATGATACCTAGACCACACTGTACTCTCTCTAAACTGATTGAGATCAACAGCCATGTTTTATATACATACCATTCAGTGTCTAGTGCAGGTCTAGGTATATAAATATTTATATTGATTGATGGGCAAAATGAGGGGAGATTGATACCTGGCTACTCTACAAAGGTAATCTAACGTATAATGCAAATAATACAGAATGCTTTAAAGACAAAAAACAAATTTATGGGGGGAAAAGCTCATCTATTTAATACATGCTGAGGTCCATTATGATATTATGTGTAAAAGAATTCTATGAAGTGCTAGTCAATCATAAAACCTCATCAAAAAACAAACTACAGAGCATGGCCTAGCCCAGCGGTTCTCAACCTGTGGGTTGCGACCCCTTTGGGGGTCAAACAACCCTTTCACAGGGGTCGCCTAAGACCATTGGAAAACAAAAAGATATTTACATTATGATTCATAACAGTAGCAAAATTACAGTTATAGAATAGCAACAAAAATAATTTTATGGTTGGGGGTCACCACAACATGAGGAACTGTATTAAAGGGTCATGGCATTAGGAAGGTTGAGACCCACCGTTCTAATCTATTCAATTAGCAAAGTATTTTGTCGCGGCATTAGGAAGGTTGAAACCGCTGGCCTAGCCCATTTTGTTCATTTCTACATCTCTGCTAGCACAGTGCTTGGTATATAGTCAGTGCATATCAACTATTTGCTGAATAAATTAATCACTGATATATTTTCCTGAGAGAATGTATAATATCGTAACCCTTGAATAAGAAAGCTTCCCTCTCCAAAAGCTTTAGGATATTTGTAATCCTATAGGCTTGGAATGAGAGAACTCAGCTCATCATTTCATATTTGCCTAAGGTCTTTTACATTTACTCTATATTGTGCAATGCTCTATCTTGAATGTCTCCCCTACAAAATCTTGAACAAACAGCTGGATTCTTCCTGTCAGTTTGATTGCAGCTAAAATGCTTTCGTAGAGATCTTCCCTGACCACTCTAAGGTAAAGCAGTGCTCCACCTCTCATTTTATTTTCTTCAAAGCACTTTATTTGAAATTAATGGAGACTAATTCTCCTTTTGACTCATTTATTGTCTATCATCTCCCTCCAGCATAAGCTCATGAGACTAGGGACTGTTGCCTGTCTTCAACTATTGTCTGCCTCCTTATACCCAACTACTAACAAATATTTGTAAATTAAATAGTAAATTCTGTGAACTAATTTTTTTGCAAATTTTATTTGAATTTATTGGCAGGTTTATCTCATTTAATCAAACCCAGTATATATAAGTGATTCTTAAATTTTTCAAAACTAGAAACATTTGTGGAAGTTATTTACTTTAATTTTCCCTTTCCATAATGAAAAGAAATGGAACCTTAATTTGTAAGAGAAATAGTTCAAAGTCAATTCAAGGGAGCACATATTTATCTACAAAGAGAAAGTTAAACATTTCATCAGAATATTTTAGGTACATTTCAAATGTAAATAAGCAGGATAATTGCTTTAATTCTCAGTGCCATTTTGTATGATTAAGTATACTTAATGGGAGGCTGTAGTAAATTTTGGCCATGACAGAAGCTGCCAAAGTTTCCTGTACAATAATTCTGAGCACATTAACCTTCTTCATATAGCCATTTTTGTTGCCATAAATTCAAACAGTTAAATTGAGGTCCTTTATGTTTAGGATCAGAAGATCAAAAAGAATTTTCTAGTAAATGCGTGAGCATATGGGGTATCTGTACACATTAACAGAGAAGAAGTTTGTCACAGAATCGAAGTTTGTTTCCCAAAGGGGACATTTAAGATATTTATCTCTAATAAAGATTCTTGGATTCTAAATGTACTGAAATTCACTAAAAATCCAGGTATATCTGTCTTATTGCTATACACAGGGAAATTTTGCTTAGTATGTTTGAAATATGCCTTTTTTTTTTAAGAACATTAAAAATGTTGTTTTTATAATCATTCAGAAATGAAGTTTCTCTTCCATGAAACTTTATTTCCATTTGATGGTTTAATTCAAGAAAGAAAAAGTGATCTTCCAATAAAATGTATTTCCAATGTATATTTCTGAATAAATCTTGTATAATTATCATTCACTTCTGCTTTATATGTTAACAAAAAAGACAATGTGTATTTTACACATTATTATTTTTATATAATTTTCATTCCATTTCTTTTCTTTTTATGCATTTAATTCCTATCCATTTCCAAGTATTTCATAATTCCATAATTATTTTAGTCATCCAAGTCCCAACTCTGTCAGGATGTCTGGTGGGTACCATGCAGCACTTATTCGCATTAGAGACCATTTATGCTGTAAACTTTTTAAATCCATGTAGTTATTGTCACATTATATACTTTACAATAACTACTAAAGACTTACATTCTGTGTCTTCATACTTAATTATTCACAGTCACACAGACTCACACAAATTTAGATAGATAGATATATAGATAAATTGATAAAATAAACAGATAAAGGGTAGACAGAATAGGTCAGACATTAGATGAGTATATTTACAGGCTGATAAATATAACATATATTTACATTCTCTAGAAAAACACTCACATGATAAGACTTTGTGAGGTCATGAAATAGAGCCACAAAATATTATTGGTTCAAGAAGGTACTAAATTGTGAATGGTACTGAAAACCCAAGAAAATTGTTTTTAAAAAATCACTTTAAGAGATAATTAACTGTAAAAGAGAGCCAGAGATTAATAACAAATTCTAGTGTATCTAAGTCTCCTACAATGCTTTATATTTCTAAAAACGTAAGTATGTCTCCATGTAGTATGTTTACAAGGTGAAACATCGTATCAATGGCTATCCAGTATGTCTATTCTCATATTTTGGTTTTGTGAACCAGAAAGTTTGAATGAAGAGGTAATCAAAATTACCAAGCCTTAGGCTATTATAATTTTAAATGCAAAACAAGTTCTGCTAAGGTTTCCTAACATTTTCAGAGCTAAAGTTTGATTAATGTCTAACTTGCCTGCTGTTTTTTTCCTAAGGGAGCATATGAAATCAGGCATTTATTGTAATCATTATAACATTCAAAATAAAATTCTAACACATTTATATTGGAAAACTACAGTCTTCTATAGACTTCTTAATTCAACATGAGTATATGGCTCCTACTGACCCAATGTTTTAAAAATATATAATGGATGTAACACAGTTTTTAGAAACAATCTCAGCTACCTCTTATCTAGAAATATTTTATTCCGTGATTTCAACTGAGCATAGAATGAAGAGATTGAATAAGACATGTTTAAACAATGAATTAAAGTAGAGCGGTGGCCCAGACAACAGAAAATCTAATTGTAAGCACAGAAACTAAAAATTCAAGTCATTTGCAATGTGTTTAAGGTTTAACCTGCACCAAATTGATAACCAGACAGACGTGTGCTGAACTTTATCATTAATATTGGTTTATATTCTTTATGGAGGCTATATATGAACATGATCTTAGTTTATATCCTCTTAGCCTTTTTTAAAAAAGAAAAAGGCTAATAATGGAACAGACTTTCAGTTATAAGATGAATAAGGTCGGGGCAGCTGAGTGTCTCAGTTGGTTAAGAGCTCGCTCGAGTGCAAGCACTGAGCAACGCGGTTGCCGGTTCAATTCACGGCCTGAGCTGAGCTGCTGCTGAGCTGCCAACAGATGGAAGGATGGCTCAGCTAAAAAAAAAAAAAAATGAATAAGGTCTGAGATCTAATGCACAGTATGGTAATTATAGTTAATAATCCTGTTATCATATACAGGCAAACCTCAAAGATATTGTGGGTTCAGTTTCAGACCACCCCATAAAGTGACTATGACAATAAAGTGAGTCACATGACTTTTTTGGTTTCCCGGTCTATATAAAAGTTATATTTACACTTTACTGTAGTCTATTAAGTTTACAATAGCATTATGTCTAAAAAAACAATGTGCATACCTTAATTAAAAAGTACTTCATTGTAAAAAATGCTAACCATCATCTGAGCCTGTTGGAAAAATGGTGCCAATCAACTTGCTCAATGCATGGCTGCCACAGACCTTCAATTTGGAAAAAATGCAATATCTGTGAGGCACAATAAAACAAAACGCAAGAAATCAAAGCACAATAAAACAAGATATGCCTGTACTTGAAATTTGCTGAGAGTAGGTCTTAAGTATTCTTACCAAAAAACAAACAAAAAAACCCCAAATAAACAAACAAAAAACAACAAAAAACACCCGACTATGTGAGGTAAATGGATAAGTTTATTAATTAGATTGATTGTGGTAATCATATATATAAAATCATCATGTTGTAAACCTCAAAAATATATAACTTTTACTTGTCAATTATACCTTAATAAAGTTGGGAAAATACAGGCTAAGAAATCTGAACATTAGCATTACGAGAGTGCTTTATCATATTTAAAGAAAAGTGTTCCACAAAACCATCTCCCCAAAAACTGTGCATAAAATGAATTTGTTAAATTAAGTTAACTTAGCTGAAATTTTCCTATTACAGTCTGCTTTTTTATCACCAACCAAATAAAACAAAAACAGTCAAGTTTTAAACAAAGACGGAAAATCCATTATGCTCAGATTTGCATGAATGGTTTTTAAAAAAGGCAAAGAGTTCTAAAAGAAATAACTAGACTTTTGTCTAAAGTTATGTCTAACAAATTATTATGTCTGAAATTTCCACTTGTGAAAATGTGAATTGTGTGGACATTTCTAAAAAATTCCTTACTTTCTCTTAATACTTTCAAAAACCTGGACACTATAATACAATCCCCAAAAGTGTATACGCTTCTTCGCCTCATTCACCATCTTATTCTATTAAAAAAAAAGTTTGCCTTTCATTTTTCTATTATTTATGATGTCAGCTCCCATTTCTTTTTCACTTCATTGCTTGTGCAATTTGGAAATGTCACATCGTAGGGCATTTTACTTGGTTATATCCTTCAGATAAATATACTGTTGCTATCATTGTGATTTTAAAGAAAAAGAAAATTAGAGCATTTAAATTTCACCCTGTCAATTAAAATATAGTTATTGACAAAAAAGCTTCTTTGTAAGGGTAATGATAATAATAAAATTAATATTTCCATAGTGCAGTACAGCTTATTAAAAACTTTAGTATTATCTCCTTTAATCCACACGTCTGTCTTGAGAGGTAGATTGTTAGAATCAGATCAGTAGAGTATTTAAAAGTAAATAAACTAAGACATACTGAGAGCCTGGACTAAAGTATAAAGAAAGGTCTCTAGTTGAAGATACCATCAACTACATTTTTTCTTCATTTATTTCTCTTTGGAGAATGCCTGCAGAGTGTATGTGTGTGTGTGTGTGTTTTAATGTTTTAACAGCTTTATTAAAGTATAATTAACTTATATTAAACTGCATATATTTAAATTGCACCATATGATAAGTTTTGGCATATGTGAAACCTGTGAGGTTATCACCACAATCAAGGTAATTAATACATGCATTATCCCCAATGTTTTCAGAAACCTTGTAATCCCGCCTTCCAACTCTCATCTCCCACCCCAATCTCCAGTCCATAGACAATTTATTTGCTTTTGGTCACTTATAAATTAGTTTGCATTTAACCCAAATTTTATATAAATTCACTCATATAGTATGCAATTTTTTTGTTTAGCATGGTTCATTCAGTGTAGTTATTTCAAAATCCACAATGTGGTAGGGTGTAGCAATAATCCCTTCCTTTTTTGAGTACTAGTCGCCCATGTATGGACATAGTTTATCCATTCACCCTTTGATGGACATTTGGCTTGTTTCTGGCTTGTGGTTATTGTCAATAAAACTGCTATTCACATTAGTGCACATAACTTTGTATGGACATATGCTTTCCTTTTGCTTGGGTACATACCCAGGAGTTGCTTAAGAAATAGTAAAACTATTTTGCAGGATTATGGTACCATTTTATATTCCCACCTTTCATTGCATGTGCAGTTCTTTTACATCCTCAACAACATGGTTTTTTTTTTAATTTTTGTCATTCTAATAAATGTGTAGGGTTATCTCCTTATGCTTTTGATTTCATTTCTCTAACTAATAATATTAAGGATTTTCTTGAGTTCTTGTCATCTATACACCTTCTTTAGTGAAATGTCTATTCAAATCTTTGAGCAATTTTTTATTCAGTTGATTTTTTTCTTATTAGTGACTTTTGAGAGTTTTCTTTCATTTCTTTTTACTTTTTTCATGGGTACAAGTCCATTATCACATATATTGTTTAGCAGTTTCTTCCTGTCAGTGGCTTATCTTTTCAATCTCTTAACAGTGACTTTGAAGAACAAAACTTTTCCATTTTGATGAAGTCCATTTTATCAATTTTTTACTTGTGTTCATTGCCTAATCCAAGGTCACAGAAGTTTTCTCCAGTGTTTTCTTTTAGAATATCATAATTATAGGTTTTAAATTTTGAATTCGCTTTTTATATCGTGCAAGGTAGGTATTTAAGATATGTTTGTCCACATAGATACCCAGTTGTATCAGCACTATTTATTTAAATACTATCTTTGCTCCACTGAATAGCCTTTGCATATTTCATTAAAATCAGTTGTGTAGGTGTATTTCCTGATTTTCAACTTTGTTCCATTCTGTTTAAGCCAATACCAAACAGTCTTCATTATTATAACTTTATAATACATTTTTGAGTCATATACTGTTAGTTCCCTAACTGTTTTCTTTATCAAAGCTTTTTTGGTTATTCTGTGTCTTTTGAATTTTTAAATAGATTTTAGAATCAGCTTGACAATTTCTACGAAAAGTAAAAAAGGCCCACTGGGACTAGTATTGCACTGAATCTTTATTGATATGGGGAGAACTGACATCTTAACAATATATTGAGTCTTCTACATATTAAATATGGATAGCTCTCCATTTATTTAGATCTTCTTTAATCTCTTTCCGCAATATATTGTATTATCAGCGTAGAGGTCTTTGTATATCTTTTTATCAGGTTTATCGCGATTTCATATTTTTGGTTCTATTTTAAATGAGTTTTTATCTCAATTTATTGTTTGCTGCTAATATTTAGGAATACAACTGATTTTTGTATGTTATTCTTGTATCCTGCAAACTGGATGAGATCACTTGTTTTGTTTTTGAAGGCTGGTTTTATAGATTCTGTTGAATTTTCTAGACAACCATGTCATCTGGAGTGACAGTCTTACCTTCTTCATTACAGTATGGATAGCTTTTATTCATTGTTTTTATCTTATTGCTCTGCCTAAAACCACTAAAATGTCAAGCAGAAGTGGTAAAAGCTAACATCCTTATCTTTTCTTGATCTTAAGAAGAAAACATTTAGTCTTTTAATATAATATATGATGTGGGCTTTTAGTTACAAGCCCTTTATTAAGGTAAGGACATTCTCTGCTGTAATTAGATTGCTCAGGGCTTTTTTTTTTCTTGCTTTTGTTCTTTTTGTTTTTTAATTATGAGTAGAATTTTTGTTTTGTCAAATAATTTTCTTGCATTTATTTTGAGGATCATTTGGTTTTTCCATTTAGGTTTGTTAACATTGATTGATTTTTGAATGTTAGATCAGCCTTCCATTCCTGGAGTGAACCCCACTTAGTCATTAGTCACAATATATTTTCATTTTACATATTGAAAAGATTGATTTGCTAAGGTTTTATTTAGAATTCTTACATCTGTGTTTCTGAGCGTTATTTATTTGTAGTTTTACATTCTTGTAATGTCTGTCAAGTTTTGCTATTTGAGTAATGCTGACCTCATAGAATGAGTTTGGAGGTATTCTCTCCTCTTCAACTTTCTGGACATGTGTGTAGAATTATTCTTATTTCTACCCCAAATATTTGGTAGAATCTACCAGTGAAGTCATCTAACAATGGAGTTTACTTTGTGAAAAGTATTTTTTTAAACTACAAATTCCATTTCTTTACTATATATAGGGCTATTTGGTTGAACTATTTCTTCTTGTGTCTTATAAGGAAGTTGTCTATTTTATCAAAGTTGTCAAATTTATTGGCATAATGCTGTTAAAATATTACTTTATAATCCTTTAAATATCTGTAGAGTCCATAATGATATCACCTCTCTCATTTGTAATATTGGTAATTTATGTCTTTTCTTTATTTTTCCTATTAAGTTTAGATAGAAATTTATCAGTTTTATTGATCTCAAGAAAATAGCTTTTGGTTTTATTGCTTTTATCTAAACATTTTCTCTTTTATATTTCATAATTTCTGCTTTGGTCTTTATTATTTCCTTTCTCTTATATATTTTGGGTTTACTCTCCTTTTTTCTAGCTTCTGAAGGTGAAAGCTGAAGTCATAGATTTTAGATCTCTCTTTTTTTCTTCTTTCTAGAATAGATGTATAATGCTATAAATTCCCCCTAAGTATTGCTTTAGTGGCACTGCAAATTTTGATACACTGTGTTTTCATTTTCATTCAGTTCAAAATATTATTAATTTCATTTTGGACTTCTTTCTTGATCCATGGGTTATTTACAAGCATATTATATAGTTTTCCAATATTTGCTCTACCCTGTGCCCCATGAATCAGTCTAGCTGGAGAACACAGGCACCATAGCCAGTTCTAAGTGAGCAATGAGCAATGAGACCTCTCTAATCTTTCTGATGGTTCTTTCCTTGACTTGGCTCACTTTCTCACACCTATGTGCTGATCTGTACTCAATATTAACTGAGTTCCATCGGTGCCACTTTCTCCTCTACAGTACTCTGTTCACCAAACTCTAGCTGCCTTGATCTCCCCAGAACTCATCTCCATCTTCTCAATTCATGGAGTCCACTGAGATCTGCCTAGATTTCCCCTTCTCTTGCTGAAACCTAGGCACTTTCTCAAGGCAGTAAGCTGAGGCAATTGTAGACTCTCATTGTTTGTGTCTCATTTACCAAAGATTGCTGTCATTGATGTCCTGCTGTCCAATGTCTTGAAACTCTTATTTCACA
Source organism: Hipposideros armiger (assembly GCF_001890085.2). Taxonomy (NCBI): domain Eukaryota; kingdom Metazoa; phylum Chordata; class Mammalia; order Chiroptera; family Hipposideridae; genus Hipposideros; species Hipposideros armiger. The sequence goes on along the minus strand of NW_017732144.1, from coordinate 303,840 downwards.
TATTTTGTCCATTTTTAAAATTAATTTTGTGTGTGTGTGAATACAGTATCTGTTACGTCAAGTCTAGATGACACTTTTTTAAAAATCGCTTTATTAAAACTGATATGAGTATAGGTAAACATTTTACATTGTAAGTTTTTAGGACATCAGCAGTTGTCTCAAAGGATATTACAGCAGTCAAAAGAGGCAGTGTTTTGTTGTTTTGTTGTTGTTTTTTTTTCTTTTCTAAAATCTAATCTCTTTTCTGGGCAGGGGAGTTTTAGATTCGTATCTCGACTAACAATTAGAGCAGTAGTACTTTATATAAATATTGCATATTCTGGCTTTAAAGAGATATTTATATACATTCTCTTATTTGATTATTTAGTCAAGGTCAGTTTATTAAGGGCAAGGTAGTTATTAACTGAAGCTCAGGAGTGTTATGACTTGCTCAAAGTTGCACAGCTTATAATCACTACAATAGTAATGTTATGTTGGAAATCCACGAGACCAACAGAAGATGCCTTAGTCAATAGGCCAAATTAGGAGTCTTTATTCCAGAAGCCGGTGGCTGCCAGAGGACTCATGTCTCTCCAAACCTCGTGGCCCCGAGTGGGGCTCAGGGGTCTGCTTATAAATGGGAAGGGAGCTGTACTTAGCCAAGTGAGTTACAGAAGTCACAAACAGCAGTTAAGTCTATCTGTGTTCAGTGGAAAATTTTTGCAGCATAGGTCCCTGTGGGTGACACAGTATGGAGGATAGAGAATGAGATGGAGTTAATCTTGTCAGGGCCCATAATTCAGTAACAGCTGCCATTTTTGATGTGCTTTATGTAGGGTCTGAGTATATACACACTACATACACAATCTCATTTAATCATCCCCAAAAAATACATTGGGAATGTGCTGCAGTTTTTCTTATTGTAGATATGAACAAACTAGAGCTTAGGAAGCATGCTACCTTACCTAAAGTCACACAGCTATTATAATAAGTGCCAGAGCTGGGTCTTAAACCCAGGCATCCTGCATCCTAGACCATTCTTGTAACTGCTAGTTTACCTGTCATGGAAGTGGGACACTCTTCTGAATCCTTTGATGCCTTTGGACCTTTTTTCTCATGACCTAACTGGATCAATAATGGCAGATTATTTCATTTTACAATGAACAACATATTGTATGGTCTTGAAAATACTGCTCCTGTGCTATTGCTCATAAAAGGCAAAGACTTTTGGTGGTGATGCTGTTGGTGGTACTTATGCTGATATTAGGGATATTAAAAGTAGGTAATACTTTTAATAGTAAATTCATATTATATTAGGTTCATTTTATCATCAGTTATTTTATATGGATATTCATTTATGAGTTCTTTCCATCCAAATTTCAGCTCTTACAAGTCTACGAGATCTACCATTTCATATTCCTCTCCCCTCTTTATTTTTCTCTTTAACAGCTATAAACTAATATATTAATATATTTTACTTTTCTTGTTTATGATCTATCTCCTTCACTAAAATACAAGTTCCATAAGGACTACAAGATTTGTCTATTTTGTTCACTATTGTATCCCCTATACTTATTGAGTAGAATTTCAATAAATATTGGTTAAATAAATTAATATTTATGTTTAGACCATGTTCTCAGGACTTATTTCAATGAATGTTGTGTAATGGAGTAGAGAGCAATATCTGAGATTAAGTTTTCAGGAGCACTGGGGTATATCGCTACATATACTCACTGCTACTGGACATATAGTATCTATCAAAAGAGGCTAGCCTATAAGAGGAAGATCAGATCATTAGATGAGCCAAATCTCAGAACTGTGGAGGAAGATCGCTGTTGCGTTAGCTTCTCCTCTCTCTTGATAACCCCTTCAGCTGTTAGGACTGACATGTTATGGAGGATGAACCTTAATGAATATTGGTGTAGTAGTTAGTAGCATAGCCACAGGTCTCACAATGCTGGGGTTCAGTTCTCCACTACTCCACTTACTAGTTCTATAAATATTAGAAATAATTATTATTTTATGTCAAGATTTTTTTACCCTGAGACTTCAAGGTATTCTTCAACCCTATGAAACTGTATTCAAACGTATTATGTGAAAGAGACTGGATGTATCTCTCTTGGGACCACCATAGTTATTTTTCAATTTTCAATGTGTGCCGGTACTTACAATACCCCAGGCATCAGAGATCAGTTATAAGACATTCCTTTCAATTGGCTTATACTCCCTTAAGGCCAGTCAGAATGCTAACGTTTTGCAAGCCCTTATTATTTCCTTGTTTTTTACTTACCCTCAAACCTGCATAAATCAGAGCTACAAAGCAAAAATAACTTCATTATGATTACAATCACCTTTACACAGCTGCAGTTAAATGATTTGCCTACCCTAACATGACAGAGACAAGAAAACCTCATACATAAATTAACTTTGTTTTATAAAATCACATTTTGTTGTCAATAATACCTATGTATCTCTCTCATAGGAATGTGGTTCTTTGAGCATAAAAGCACCCTGCCTTACCCATTTTTGTGGCCTCAGCATCTGGGAAGTGTAAAGCACGCACTGCATGTTCAATATGTGTTTGCTGTACAATGACTAAGTTGGACAGTAGTCCCAGGTCTTCTGATTATAAATCCTCAACATAGTCTCATTTCATTATGTCACACATCTTTTCATGAAATTAATCTAAAGGACAAATCTCATTCCTTTGCTAATATAAAGTTTCAGCATTTTCTCTTACTCCATATCTTCCTTGGCTAGGGTACTAACTTTTAAGCAAACACTTATATTAATGCGATAGAAAGTAAAAACATGAGTTGAGAGTCTAATAGAAAGCAAAATAGTTTGTTTCTATTAAAAGCATATGGAAACTAAAAACAGTATGCTTTAAACCATTTGAAAAACAGCCACTTATAAGAACTTATTTCTGAATAATCTCAAACAGCCAAATCCAGTAAACCTCCTGAATCATTTTCTAGGGATCTCATCACTCTTACGACCACTCGTTGCATTCACTCTTTTCCCCTGGGATCTGAAGAAAATATCATCAAATTCTCAAATTTTGTATCCTCAGATCTTCCTTTTCCACACATTTACACCTCTGCCACATTCCTGATCAGATTGTCCTATTTTGTCATATTCTTCCACAGCATTACTCCTTAACACTTCTTTCAATCAGTTGGATAAAGAACATCCATCCAATCTGGTAGCTATGTAATGAATGCAAAGGGAGGCTATTGGCAGAAAATCAAACTTAACAGGTGCAGAGAAAAGAGGTGAATAAGAATCTTAGCAAAGAACAAAAAAAAATAATGGGGCATTCCTTATGTAATCTCAGTGCAGCATCCAAGGAATATTGGTTAAATGAATGTGCAAATACTCTCATCATTGCATCTAAGAGTAACAGCAAACTGTTTTCAAGCTTTGGAATAAACTTCCTTCCTTCCTTCCTTCCTCCTTTCCTTCTTTCCTTTCTTCTTTCTTCCTTTCTTCTTCTTCTTTTAAAACTGTCATCTCTTATTCCTGCACTTTCAGAACTACACCAAGTAAAAAGGTTGAGTCCCCAAATGTCTCCAAAAGTTGTGCAAAGATGTAGCATGTGTATGATAGCAAGAAGATATTCCTGAGTATGGTACAAAGTCTTGTGGGGCAAGTACCACCAGACTATAAGTATATAAGGAAATATGGGAAGAATAAAATTCCATTAACTATGATGTTCTCAGACATCTAGCTATAAGAAAGTTTTATAGGCAAAAATTGTATAACAAGGCCATTCTAGTGTTTCTAAAATAATTCAGATTCTGCAAGATGCATTCAGTTCTACATTATATAAATTCAAAGTAATTCTTTTCCTCAATTTTGAACATTTTCTTATAGAACAATATCAATATATTTATATTTTTTAAGTGAAAAGCAAACTTTACTTTCCAAATGAGAAATTATAAGGCATAAATCTTGAACTTCATAGATAAATATATTAAAACTCTAATAATTTCATTGCACAAACAATTTTGGCAAAACAATAGAATGTTTTGACTATCTCATGACAAGTTACAGCAAGAAAAAAACAGTTTTATTAAACTATTTCATTTAAAATGACATTATTTGGTTTGAAGAAAAAAAAAAGTATCTTAGCATTTATTTGTCAGTATGAAGGCATATTTATGTGTCTGTATTTTAAATTTCTGAATATAACAAAATAATAAAATTACTCATATGCTTCCTAATATCACATATATGAAAAATTAATCCTAAATTTTCATTTACTTGGAAGGTCATTTTATAAGTAAATTTGGATTATTTAAACTGATCCATCAAACAATAAGGTCTATGATTGCAAAATAGTCAAGTCACTTAAAATTACCAAGAATTTCTTTAACCACAGGTTATTCTTAGAGTTATTTGAGGATAACCTCTGGCAGCATTTGCAAATTAAGATAACATAAACACTTCCAAATTTCAGTTCAAAAACACAAACTGATTTTATAGGGTAATACTTTCTAGAAAAAATAAAGCTCTTCTTTTTCTCAAAGTCTGAAATCCCTAATGTCTTTGTACTATGAATAAAACAATTATTTTTGAAAACTTTAAAAATACCTATAATTTCCCATTTAACAGTAAATATTGCATGCAAAAGTCTCTAGCAAAGCTTCTAAATAAGTATTAAAATGACCGACTGATCAATAATTTGCATCACTTCACAAAAAAAATTTGACAGTAAATTACTGGGTTTCTATGTGCATGCTACAGCATAATATGCTCCGAGTCAAAAAATAAAGTAAAATGCAATTACCCTAAAAGACATTTCAAGATTCTCTCCACCCCAGATATCCATTCCTGCATCGTAAGTTCCTATCTCTTCAAAGTAGTTTCTGTCAATAGAAAATAGGCCACCAGCCATAGTAGGGGTCCTAGTTGAAAAAAAACAAAAAGAAAAGAATATCTTTTGAAAACAATGTGTGGAGTTTAATGAGACTGTAGCAAATATTTTTGAGACATTTTAAATTAAAAAAAATAGTACTCGAAAATCTCAAACTGGAAACATAAAGCCAAGGCGTAAGAGATTTTAAACTTAATAAATATCATTTTATTTCACATTTTCTGTAAAACTAAATTTTACTATGTTTTTCCTATAGGTGATCAAATAGTTACATGGAAGGAACACTGGGTACTTAAGATGTGGGCATCTACATTCCTTCTGAAAGGTAGTGTGAAGAGAAGCTAATGCTCTCAGCACTACCCTTTAAGAGAGTAACTGGTCATGAGACTACCAGTTGTGATCGTTCATCACCTAATTAGAAATCATTTTACTGTGAACTCTAGAAATCTGTGGAAATGGTTTCTCTATGAAAAAATCCATACCATACTTAAATATGAAAAAAATATCAAATACTACAAAATATTTATAGGCAATAACTATCTAAAGAGAATTACAAAAGTATTTTTAAACATAAAAACTGTACATCTAATTGTTTATTCTTCCCTTTACATAATTAAATTGATAGAACTAATCATATAACCCTATGGATAAACAGAAATCCCATATGCTATTCAGAGGTTTAAAGAAAATTTGGCACAGATTGTATAATTTTTTTTCCAAGAAGTAAATTTCTCTATAGGAACTAAGAAGTCAGATGTTAAGTTTTTAAAGGACACATTAATTATTAATTTATTTTAAAAGATTATTAAAGTCAATGGTTGATGTGTGAACTACACAAGTCTTTCTATATAAGCAGTAAGAATTGAAACAAAAAAAAGAAAATTCTAATTGTTCACAACTGGGTCTACATTGGCAATGATATTTTCTGAATAGTAACTGGAGCATAGTGGTTTTCAGCCATTGTTGCACATTAGCATCACCTAAGACACCTTTTAAAAATTCATTTCCATGCTTGGGTGCAACTCTACACAGATTCAGGTTTAACTGACCCGGGGTGGGGCTAGACCTTTGGTATTGTACCAAGTTCCCAGGTGACTCTAATGTGATGCTCAAGATGAGAAACACTGATCTAGTAACTGAGATTTGGAATTCTCATCCAAGTAGTCTGAGATTGCTAAAACACCAAATGTTTTGCTTTTCTTGAAATTATAGCCTCTTCTGCCACAGGATATGCTCATGTCCTCTAATTGAACAGTGTAGTTCACTGAAGAAAAAAAAAAACAAAAAACTTACCAAATAATATTGACCTTGGATAGCTATTGCAAAGTTCCCTATTTCTCCCAGTGCTCTCACTGTTTTCAACTCAGGTAATTAACTGTCCATCAGTTGGAATAGCTCAAACTCACTTAGTCTCAGAGCTGTTTTATTACTTCTAGTCTTCCTGGGTTCCTATCGTGAAGAGTATCATTGACCTTCTGAGTAATAATGAGAAACACTAACAAAGCTAAACAGATAGTAATTATGGTAGCCACGACCCTCACCTGACTGGGGTTTTGGAACTCTATGTCAATAACTCTATAAGGGATTACAGTGCTGGACAGTCTATTTAATGAGACGAGGAACAAAAATTGCTGCAATTATTCTCTCGTAATGCAAAACCAAGTGCTTAAGAATGTTAAGTGATGCATTTTTAATGATCAGTTCAGAGTGCCTACCCACTTATCTATTTACTAATAAAGTCCTAATGCATTAACGTTAAATACACATATTGATTTTCTTCTGTTGGTCATAATTCTTATAAATATGGAAGAAATGTATAATAAATGGCTATAATAAATTATATATTTAACCATAAGAATGACTCAAATAGATTTCACTTATGCTTGGAAAGTAACAACAACAAGGAAAATTATAACTCACCAAAAAAAACCAAACAAACAAAAAACTATATATCTGAAGACAGATGCTCCTAGGGAGAGTTTCTTGTCATCACAGTGTCACTTAATTCCCTCAAATAGCCTAGGGTCTGTGCCTTAAATGATATTAACAGCCAAAGCCAGTGCTATGCAAAACGCTCTGTTCTAAGTCAGCTGATCTGTAATATCCCCAATGAACTATTCACATATGACTGCGTGGACCATAAGTGTTCAGGGTGCCTAGAAAATTAAAAACTTTGATTATAGCGAATTAGCTGAGATTATTTGCTTTCTGAGCTTGTCTTTACATGATGTCAAACCAACCAATTCAATCAAGTTTTGGGGAAAAAAATAATCAGCTCAATGGCTGTGAATGTTACCTATGGCACAGTAGGTAGGGGAAAATGAATTGAGTTAATAGGAAAAAAGCACTTAGCACAGTGCCTGGTACATAATAAATAATTAATGAGGTTAGATGATATATATTTGTTGACATTGTTGGTGATGTTAATCATTCAAACAAGTCTGGAGTGTCCTTAAGTTAATTTGAGCTCCCCATAAACACAGCCTTATTTTGGATTTCAAAATCACTTGGAACTATTTCATATCCAAGATGTTACCCTCTGACATTTGCCTTTCTGAACATAACTATTCTACAAACCGCCCTATTTCAATCCAATGGAAGTCATTTCTATCCTTCATTGGTGATTTTGGTTCCTTAGCTATTCCATAGTCTCACATAACAACCCCCTTCGGGAATTGTTTGCTTTCCTTCTCCCACCTCCAGGCTCTGTAAGATTGTGCCATGTGAGGGAAAAACCAACCCAGCACCCTAGCCTCTCTGTCCTTATTTTAATGCACAATTTTCTTTTTGTGAATACCAGGGCCTGGGTAAACTTACCTTCACTTTATCCATTTCTGCTCTTAACATGCAGAGAATCATTGAAAAATTAGTAAGATGAGGTCAATTGATCACACTGGAAGTCCATGCTATTGACTCTCTGCTTAGTCCAAAAACTACTAACAATCCTCTTACCTATGTTTATTTGCTCACCTGTCTCATTTTAACTGACTCTTTTCCCAAAAGTTTTGGACTCTTCTCAAGACTAGAGACTAAGCCAATGCATAAAATCTAAACTCCCTTAATTATGAAATCTAAACTCTTTCTCTCTGTATATATCTATATCTATACCTATAGCTATATCTATCATCTATATCTATACCTAGACCTAGACCTCCATCTAGACTAAGTAGACATAGATATAAATATAGATATAGATACAGAGATTTATAGATATATATCAGATATCTAGATATCTATACAAATATGTATGTGTAAATAGATAGATAGATAGATAGATAGATAGATAGATAGATAGATAGACAGACAGATAGATATATTCTCATGGCTTCTTCCTTCCTCTTGTCTTAGAGAAAAGAATATCTACTTTCCTCTCACTGTGTGCTAGCATTTGCTCTTGCTCTCTCAGCTGGTTCTTTTCGGACTACTCTTTCAGCCACGTGTTCACTGACTATTACATTTATGTTTTATGCCTTTGATTTCTAAATGGTTCCCTTAAGCTTACAAAACTGCTCAATTAAGTTCTATCCTAAATCAAAATATACCTGTATGCAATCCTACTACTCATTCAAACTAGGGATGTATATTTTCTATTCCCTTCCCTGGTAAGCTTATTGAAAGGATACTGCCTGGCACTCCCTCAACTCCTCTTGACTTTCTAACTAGAATCTGGGTCCTGCTCCCACCTCTACAATAACTTCTTTCTGAAAGGGGCCCATTGATTCTGAACTTCAATAGCCTTTCCTGAACTTCTTCCTCTGAAAGCCTTTAACACAATTCATCAGCCTCCCCGCTTGAATTCTTTCCACCTCTGACTCACATTGTATTGTGCTAGAGAGGTTTTTCCTTCTGCTAATTAATCATATGATTCTTACTTAGCGATGCCCTTCCTTCTCCCTTTCCCTTGCTGTCTGTCAGATCTTAGTCAAGTTCCGCGTTTCACACTTGTGACATGAGTACAATATGGAATCATAACATTGTTTTATAGAGCTATGCACTTAATAATTATCTTCTTTTATCCCCAAAAGTAGTTCTCCCAAGGGTTTCTCAGTAACAATTTTTCTCATTGTATACTTTCTACCTGTATATGAGTAAGCTCATTCGCCACATGCCTTTAAATGTCAATCATCTCTGTAAGGCTGACTCCTAATCTGTGTTTCTTTTCTCACTTCTTCCCTCTGCATTGGTTGTGCTTTTTAAAATTATTCACTACATGTTTAAAAAAAACAATCCTTCTGGCTCTGCCCAGTGTGTTTAACAGAGAACTGAGCACGTGCTACCCCTTCTATATCTGCTTCTCTTTCAATGTCCTCTATATTCTTCCAGAGCCTTAACATAAAATGATGGAAATGGTTTCAGCTCCTTTCTTTTTTGTGCCTCACTCAATCATTTCCCAAATACGTCCACTTTTTTTCCCAAAGTACTTTTGACTCTTCCTCTTTTCTCTGTTATCAGGGTCACTATCCGATTTTAGTCCTCTTACTTGTAACCATGTGTTAATGGAATCCTCTTGCTGTTGGAGTCTGCCACTTACAAAATGCATTCTATAAACCACAGCCAGATTAATTTCTCTATATCAAAACTCCTCCAAAAATGTTAACCAGATGTTCAAAACCTATTTTAAGGAATACATTCCAGCTTCTTCTCCTGGCATATGGGATGTGGAGCCACCAGATAAGCTCCTCCATTCCTTTTAACTGTGTCCCTGTGTTTAATGCGTTTAGCTGTTACTATCATAGTAAATGCTTCAAACTTTCTCACTGCAGTACTATGTTCACATCCATTTATCACTTGGATTTTCCTTTGTAAACTCCCCTCATAGATTTAAACTTGTTCTCTTCTTAGGCCAGTACAAAGGTTATATATTCCACACAGCCCGCCCTTAGTAAAACTCTCCTCCTTCCAGTCTGGATGTAATCTTTCCCGTCTACCTTCTTCTATAAACACCCTGTTCCATTGTCTCGAGGCACTTGTCCCTTCTTATTGAGTATTATATTTCTATTGGGTTGTTGGAAAAGTCATGATGCATTTTTGCAATGAAAAACATAGAAAAAATAATGTCATGACTTTTCTGACAACCCAAAAATACATTTTATGACTTCTGTAAGTATAGCCAATATAATGGTTTAATAGTATTAGACTATTAATAGATACTTACTGAATAAGTGAGTAAAATGAGCAATGCATTTCTTGGCCACAAAACAATCTATTTGAAACTTTAAATTACCTGCATTTATATTTCTGTAGTTACAACCAAAATATTTTGCTCATATCTGCTAAATTGATGAATAACAAACATGTCTTCAGTGATCCCAGGATTTTTAAAGGCCTTATCATCTAATGGGAGTATGGGGGTGGAACGAGGTAGAATTTTAGAATTAAAGACATAAAGCTTTGTAACAATGTAGAATATTAAAAGACCCCAAAATGTAACCATTTGACAAAAAAAAAACAGACAAACAAAAACAATAACAATCATTTTACCAGAAGTTGGTAAATCAAAAGAAATTATGATAGAATACTTTCAGTTAGTCGGTAATGCTAAAATGCAATGCCTGTATATTCACCAAGAAGATAATATATCCTGTATTTCCCACTGTGATAACTACCATGTGTGTGCAAAGCAGGTATACAGTAAGGAAACTCTAGGAAGCAGCTAAGTTTAGTTTTTAGGAGTTAGTTTCTAGATTGATGGGGCTCAAAACTCAACAGCACAGAGTGACCTTCAGAAAGTCACTTAAATTCTGTGCCTCAATTTCATAATCTACAAAATGGGATATATGTATTAATGTACATCACACTCTTGGAATAGAACCAACACAAAGCAAGTACTATACATTTTAAATAATTTTACTAAACAAGAGGGAAAACTTCTGTTTGCCAAGATTATAATCAGCATAATTTTTATTGTTTTCAGAATCCCATTAATTTTTAATAGAATAGTAATATTTTAGAGCTACAGAATCCTATAGATTTGGTCAGCCAAATTTAGTTGACTTGTTCAAGGACTTGTTCAAGGACCCCCAAATAGTTAGTGGCCCAGTTAAAACAGCATTTTCTTTCTCCCTTTCTTTCTTTCTTTCTTCCTTCCTTCCTTCCTTCCTTCTTTCCTTCCTTCCTTCCTTCCTTCCTTCCTTCCTTCCTTCCTTCCTTCCTTTCTTTCCTTCCTTCCTTCCTTCCTTCCTNTTCTTTCCTCCTTCCTTTCTTTCTTCCTTCTTCCTTTCCTTTCCTTTCTCCCTCTCTCTTTCTTTATTTTTCCTTCTCACTTTCTTTCTTTCTAATCATACAACAATCGGTAATTTCTCAATTTATCCATTTAACTTATACAGCAAAGAATTTGAGGTAGCTAATTAGAGATTCGCTGATTTTAAGTTCCAAATGTATGCACCATGTTTTCCTGTGAATTTTAGCATTGTCCTTCAAAGCAATTTCTTTCAAAGTTACTGAAACATCATTGCTTCTCACTAACTTTTTCCTTCGTTACATTAAGAATCTGTTTAACCTTGCTAGGCAAATAACCAAGGTCTCTGGAGAAAAAAATCTAAAGAAGATTTGAGATACTATAGCTCAGCTTTTGGCTGCTATTTGCATTGGTCAAATATTACAATATCCAGGCTGTTAGTGTTTAGCTCTGTATTAATAACATTCCTCATATAATATAAACCATAATAAAGAGAACTTATATTTTTATGATTTATGCAAATAGAAGCATGAATAGCTGAAATATTCATGTAATTTTGATTTTCTTGAATCATAAAATATAATGTTAAACATTTTACAGGTTTAGAAACCAAAGGAAAATGAGATGCTATGAGTCTCACTTCTTCCTTCCTTGTTCTGTCCACTATGCCTGACTATACAAAGCAGAAGAGAAAGAAAGGAAGTAAAGGCATAACAATTATTTTATTAGTGCAATGAAAAATCAGCTGTTGAATGTGATTAAAGGCTTTTACAGAGAAAAAAATGGGAAGTTTAGTGGAATATTGCACATGATGAGACTCATTTAAACATATGATTGGGTGAAAAGATGCAGTTTTTGTAGAAAAGAAGCTTACTGTAAGAGTTTATGCTGTTTTAGATTCTAAGCAAAAAACAAACAAACAAACAAACAAAAAAACATACTCTAATCCTGTAGAATCTATGTAAAAGAAACAGTTTCAAAGCTATTTTTAAAGGATAAAAAAAAGTAAAGTTTTGTTTAGTATAGGCAAATGGCTCGTTTTTCCGCCACAGAACCCATGTACCAACAAGTAGTGGAATCAAATTTCTTACCCTGTGCTTAAAGGAGTAGTTATTTTTTCCTAATCCTTTTTCATAATCCTCACTACTTGATAAAACCCTGATTCCAAGTGGATATACAGTAGCTGGTGCAAGTTTTAGTCTTTCCTTTTGCTTTCATTTTATGCATAAGCAATGAGGCCAGCTGGAATAAGATGTTTTTAAAAATTTTGGTTGATGTGATAAAATTATTTAGTATATAATAATGTGAAATTTAATTCATCACCTTGGAACCTTTCTACACTACCCTTGTTTTCATCTCATCTCAACAGACTCCTAGTAAATTATTCCCTAAGCTATTAGAAAGTAATATATATAAATGTGCTCGTTTTCTCCAAAAAACATAGATTCACAGATTCCATCTCAAGTGGAATCTTTTTTCTCTCAAAATCAACACATATTAAATTTTAACATGAATAGGTAAGAATGTTGAACAGTTGAATATTCCAAAGTTCAACTTTTTCTTTCAAAGTCTTCGCTCTGCTCTCAACCTTCACCTTTCCTGTAGTGTTGCTTTAGTATCTCCTGTTGCAAAAAAAAAGGGTCTCACAGACTTTGAGAGGATTTCTCTATTCTTCTGTCCTCCAATTTAAAAGTATATTTTCATTGGACTAAGAAAAATCTAATACAGAATATCTGACAGGTAAAAATTAAGAAATATATCATTAGTTGCTATTAAACAATAAGAAATATAGCCTTATATTTTTATAACATTTTACAAAATAAAATAAGTGTATTCATTTAACATAATTACTAAAAGAACTATAAATTGAAGTCAGTGATACTTTTGGGGGAAAATAAATTGGCAGAAGGTATCTATGATATTAAAACAAATTTCATATTGTCTGACTGCATAATTCTAAAGAGACCATGTTATATGCAAAAACTGGAGGTCAGAAGACATAATTGGCAAAAATAAAGTACAAACTCTTAATTGACTTTAGACTATTAAAAATGGAGGATAAGCTAAGTAAATAATTGAGATATTAGCAGCCATTAAAAATTTCATTTGTGTAGAAATTTAATGGCATAGGAAAATACTTATGACATATCAACTTTTAAATTGTGAAGAACTATCTGGAAATAACCATAACAAAATACTAAAAGAGGTGGCTCACTGGTGTTCAGTTTTATAATGCTTTAGGTACTTGTAACATTGATTTTGCAATACATACATGTTCGTTACATGATCAGCAATAAATTTAAAATAACTCATTTCAAATATATTTCTCATATAATATTTTACAGCACTTCATGAGTTAAGAAAGGCTGGAAGAATAATTTTCCATTTAATAGTTGAGAGGGCTGGGTAACTTCCCAATTAGAAGAGCTTAAAGTAAAACCCAGATCCCCCAAACCCAGCATCAATACTTTGTCAATGATATCACACTACCGGATGCAAGAAATATATGTGTGGGCATTCTATAAGTTTTTGTTTTTGCTTTTTTTTTTCAAAATAAAGGCACAATAATTGTAATAAAGGCACAATAATTGTAATCTCAGGTGTTACTAATAATGTTACTCATTTTATCTTCTTTATAAATTCCTAATACCAATTGAGAGAAAACATATGTATGAGATCAGATAAATGTCTTAAAAAAAGGGATATCAAACTAAGTAAAATGTGTTAGGTATAAAAATTCATACTTATATCTATATTTCATTTATTTTGATAGGAAGACTTAGAAAAAATTACAAAACTCTTTTGTTTTGCTTTCAGAAGATACTGAACATGGTACTCCAAGTTAAAATGCAGGAAGTCATACTAAGAATATTAATAATAACTAAATGTAAAAGAGTCCATAAGGTAAAACACAAAGGGAAAGTTAAATAGACTTGATAAATAACCTGTAGGATTTTAGTAAAGAAATCTATTTTAATCATTGAGAAATTAAAGTAGAAACTAATATCTTTATAACTATTTATTGAGGGTTACTTACAGGGCATGCATAATTAAGAAACTAAAACGAGATTAAAGCCGGATTCTTTTCCAGCAGCACACGCCACTCTAGCAGTTGACATAGTTTAACTTCTGTGGATCCACTCTGGCCACGTGTGCTGGCCTCTTTCCCTCACCCAGCATGCATGTGGCCAGTGCCAGACAGTGAGCAACTTCAGAGCGGAGACTGCCTTATTCATTTTTGTATGCACAGAACCTAGCACACTGCTCAGTGTATATTTGCATATAGAATCAAACTCAGTTCAATAGCTTGAACCAAATCACTCAAAAGTTATATGCTTTAGAAACAATGCATAATACACCCCCAATCTAATTAAATGATTTGGAAGGTCATCTGTACTACCAGATAATTTCTGATACTAGTGAACTTCCCATTAGACTATATATGTGCAAACTCACAGACGGCTAACTTGTCTAATACTTTAAATCTCTGCCATTTCCCAGGAAGTAGCCTCTAAGTCAAAGGTCACAAATTTAAAAAGATTACAGCCAGGTAAATAAAGTCAATATGTGAAGTGGTTAGTTGCAATAAGTATATTTCTCTCACCTTGATTGGGACACGGATACGGAGAAATATTTCTTCAAGTTAAGAATGATGACAAAAGGCAACTCAAAGTCAAGAGCACACACACGAAAGGAATTGTAGGGATCCCGCTAAACTTTCATGCTACTTCTATATGGGCAGCTTCTACTCAGCTCCTCAAGTAAGAATACTGTACCACTGTAGTAAGAATAGCTGGAAACCCAGATTTTTATTGAAAACATCTCATTTTTTAAATTTTGGTAGTTTTTTGTTTTTAATGCAAAATGCTATGTAGGCCAAATAAAACACCTCTATAGAACATATTTGCCATGCAAGCACCTGATTTGCGACCTCTGCTGTAACAATTTGATTACTCTATTGTTGTGCATGTAATTGAGACACTCCTGAAAAGTCATTCAATTTGACTACTAAAATGTCAAAGAGAGTTTACTAATAAGAAAACTAAATACTCAGGATTATGTGTGTAATTATTCCATACTCATAATTTCACAAATTCCAAGTATTTCACAAACTCCATTTACTATCAAAATGAAAATACCAAAGCCCAGGGATTGAAAATAAAATAATAAGTAAAACCAGTATAAACTTTACTTTATGGTATAACTAAGATCAGGTCAGAAGTTCAAGTTGGCTGTCTATGTATGCAGATCCATGATTATATTTCTAAATGATGACTAACAAGCCAATTATAGTCCCTAGAAAGCTCTGTCTTAACTGACATTTTAAATGAAGCATTCCACTAAGAAAACTAAGATTTCAACCTCATTTTAATCACTTTAGCTATTCAGAATTCTGTTAATCAAGTAGGAAAAAAAATTTTTTTCTTCAACGCCTAGAATGATTTATCTGTTTGCACAAATGTGAGAAAGATGATCACATCTTCAAATAATAGATTACAAGTACAAAGAAAGTTCACATTATAACTATGCTGATGAAAATTACCTGCAGGCTGTTACAACACAGCCCATGAATTAATTAACCTTTTGCCATAAATATCTAGAAACTTCAGCAAAGACAGCTTTCTCTTTTTCTTTTGCTCCAGTCACTTCAGCATTTTTGAACGTGAAATACTATGTAGTTACTGAGGGAAACAAATAAAATATATTTACACTTTATCAGTTCTCCATGTTACTACAATAACACCACATAAATTGTGCGATGTCCCATCTTAAGTTTTAGTTAACAAAAGATGGGAGATAATGTGCGATTTCTGTGTAGATCTTTACTTTCATGAATGCCATCAGTAAATTCTTACGATGAATGTTGGCTATCTCTAATTATCTACCTTTTGACTCTGAGAAAATAAAGTTAAATAAAGAATGTCTTTTGCCATTGTTTAAAAAAAAACGAATACAAACATGAATTCTTTTAAACTTCACTTTTAAATGAATAAACACATTATCTATATTTGAGCATATTATTCAAGCCTTTTGATAGTTTTTGCTTGGGAGCTAAAGCAGAAAAATCAGCTAACGCTAAATGAAACTATGATATGGGAAAATAGGGTTTCTAATAAACAGTGGTACTATGAGCCACCGTATTTACTCATGTTGTTAAAGGCCAGGGTCAATGAGACTCGGTGAAAGTGAAATTACATGAGGATTTAAGAGCAACTAAATTACACTTTAAATTCTAAATGAGTAATTTCACATCTTTATGCAATTGTTTAAAGCCACATTTTATTTTTCTTTTTAATGTAGTAATATCTCCTTAAGAGGGTTAACAGCCCCAATATTTAATTGTTCAACAACAACAAAATGTGCTGTTCTCTTCCATTAGCCAATTTTTAGAGTTAGTTTTTATTAATTCATTATATAGCGAATCTTGCCAATGGATGTCATTCCCTCATTAGCTTAAGAGACATTCTTATTTAGATAATGAGTTATACATATTGTTTTAGAATGTTAGGGTATCTCTCTGTTATTCCAATTAAATGATGATTTGCCAAATTCATCTTTAAAGAGCTAAGCTAATGAACTCCCTCCCCAAAGTATTATTCAATAAATTAATAGTTGGTTGCCGGTAAGAGGTACATAATAATATGTTAAAGTAAGAAGGTGATAATTTTATGTTGATAAAGTGGGTAATGCTTATCTAGATAACTAAAGATGCATATGATATTTATTATTTTTGTATTAAATGCAAACACATTATTTATGAATAAGTGTCTCAAATTAAGTAGCTATTTTCAAATAATAAATCCTTCATAATTGTTAATATATTAATATTTTCCAAATGAATTTTTCTTTTGTATCCCCAGAAAGACAGTTCTTTAAGTTTGGTACATTTAGAATATTTACCAGAACATTTTTGGTTATTTCAGTTTTGACAATACCTGTACTATAAAGAACATACACTTAGGTAATAAATATATCTACCTGAAGTGTCAAGTTTAACACATATTTATCACATAGAGAATTTAAAATAAATATATTTTGAATATAAAAATATACAAAGTATCAAAAGAAATTTGGCACTTCTGCCAATACTTAAATATGCCTGTGCTAATTTAAACTAGATTTAATAAAGCCATTGATTCTTAGATGACCATGTAAAAGGTGATAATACATATGTGTACATGAATAAAAAATACTGACTTTAAAAGGTTTAAAAATGAGAGCACACATTTATAATACTTCTTAATTGTTATAGAAACACACAGGCTATCCTTTGGAAGTTCTGATCTACATACCTGACAGGTAATGTTCTGTCTCCTTTCCTCCGATCCATTTCTCTTTGGGGAACAGGATACCAACGGAAATTCAGTTTCCAGTTAAAACCCCCGTAAGTCATGTCTGACCCAGCCATATATTCAAAGGTATCATCACTAATCACATCAATGATGGGGCATACAACTGTTTTCCTGCAGAAAAAGTAAAACCAGTTTACATATAAATAATAATTTAAATGTCACATTAGTTTCTTCAAACTCAATATATTAGAGCTGATATGTTGAAATGTAATTATTTTATGACTTTAATATGATTTTATTATTTTATCCTTTTTGTCTATGAAATTATTTCATTTTACCACATCTTTTTTACAGTCAACTTTATACTACCATGTATAACCTAATCAAATATAGTAATTAATCTTCAAGCAGATTTCCAAATGCATTCTAAGTACTAACTTAGCAGGATGAACAGGGTCTATTTTTCATAAAACCTCCATGCACAGCATGATTAGTATATGTGCTGTGATACTATGCATCATTTTAGTTATTTCTTTTATAGAAAAGCAATAGCATGCAGAGAGTGGAGAATGGATGATTGTACATTAGATCTGGTAGTTTGACTCTCGGAGGGTTTAGGTTAGTTTAAAGAGATGGTTTCAAGAAAATTTCATGGAGAAAATACAATACCTACTAGGAAAAACAAATAGACAAATGAAAGTCAACAAAAAGAAACAATAATAAAAATCATGATCATCAGCGTTAAGTAAATGTTTCCTATGAAAGCTATTAGGGTCATGACAATTTCTGAGTAAATTGTCCTAGGCTTAAGAGTTTATAGTAACAATCTACATATTTGAAGATAGGGAAAGATAAGCAACTTCCGTTTCTGGTGTTTGTACCATGACCCATCTTTTCTTAAAATAAGAGGAAGAACCAGGAGAGTTAGTATTCTCAATGGTAGCTTTTTAGGGTAAGAAAGTTTTCACCATTGGAAATCATTAGGTACTCTTTTAATCCACGTTGTGTCTCCTCCAATCTTCCCTGCTCCCAGTTTATGTTTTATCATGGGATCAACCTTCTGTCATCTTCACAGTAAAAGTTCAGGTCTACCAAATTTGCATTGGTTGTAGCTAATTCTAAAGAGCAGAGCTTATTTTTCATATTTGATGGGCAAATATACAAATATTCATTTGAATCACCCATAGATGTGGAAAGCAAAGAAATGTTGTCTATCATTTATTCTGGTTTTGTAACACTAGTATCATCAACACTCATTTTCAATTGGGTCTTATATTTCACACAATTCGTTAAAGCCTAGAGTTCTCTGAAATCAATAGAATTCATCTAGCCTTGGAAAAGCTTCTTGGTAATGCTGGTCCCTACAAAATCAATATAATTTTCTCTTTTTTCCATTAGATTTAATAATTGAATTTATAGGAAGATGAAATTAGGTCTAATAACCTTAAATGGGGCTTTATTATCTACTTATGGCAACTTTATAACTTACAAGTAGGGTAAGACATTAGAGATTATTATATGCAAATACAATTTAAATATGTTGTTAGATTAAAAAATAAATGATCTATGCATGACCATATTGAAACAATATTACACTAAAAACTCACTAAGTTGACTATGAAACGCATGTTTAAAACAGTAGCATAATGTATGGAATAGTGCCAGGAAATGCATTTAAGATGTTCCAAGTTCACTTTACTTTGCCAGGCTTACCAATCTGTGAGTACTGTACAATACACAGAGTAAAAAAATGTCATTAGCCATGCAGTACACTCAGTTGACTAAAAGGTTCCTACTGCTTTCTTCAGCTGCTATGGTTCATTTTACTGACAACTTCCATCCATCTTCCTGACAAGTACCAAATCCTACCATTTATGTGATGTAGCTGGGCTAGCTCACATTAGGCGACCCCTGTCTTGGATGCTTAATTAAAAGCTTCAATTCTAGAAAGACCTTTCTACTGTAGGTGAAATGACTTTGCAAGCAAGGTGTTATGCAATGCTTTGTTATTATATGAGACAGTATTCAACATACTTGTCTTCATTAAGTGCTTGGGGATTACACTCATTTATCAACGATGTTTATGAATATCTTCAAAAAAATAAAAAGCTCCTACTTCACAGCATCACAATCAGAGGCAATTGTAGATATCCATGAGGGTTTTAATTTCTATAAAGTATTATTCAATAATTCAGATTTCACCATTTGTATATACAAAGTGACAATATTGTTTAGATAATTAAATTATTCTTGATAGATGTGCTCTCTCTATTTTTTTAATCATGATTTTATTTCAGTGTTATGTGTGATTATTTTTAAGATCCTCAAGGTGGTTTTGAACCAGATTTTGAACAAGGGCAGTGATCTATTGGGTTGTCGGTAAAGTCATGACATATTTTTTTCTATGTTTTTTGTTGCAAAAATGCATCATGACTTTTCTGACAACCCAATAGCAGAAGAAAGGCTGGTCTGGAATGGGAAAAGCTGAATTCTTCCCATCAGTTCCAATACCTGGAGCAAGCTACTTGACTTACCTGTTCATTCCTATCTTTAGGTACAATTAAGAACATCTACATTATCAACCTTACACTGTAGTTGTAAGGATACAGTAAGGTGCTTTGAAAATGTATTTTATAAAATTGCACGACTTCAAATTTGACTGATTTCCTTTACCTAAAAAATGAATATTCAACACATTTTTACTGTTTGAATTGTTTGACTATTTCTAAATCAAATGTTCCTGCTCATCCCTTATAAGCCAAGGTCATTATTAAATGAGAGGGATGGGAATGGCTTTTTTAAAAGCTAGTAAATAAGCCTTCTGAATAATAGCGACCTGGGACAGAGTTTTGATGGAAAGCCAAACTGTCCTATCAGCTTCAGTCATAACCCAGGCAGACATAACACATGATTTCTTACCTGTCTTCCTTTATTCTTGCCAGCAAGGGCTCCAGCCATCCTAACGTGCATTCACAGTGTGCATCGAGAAAAGTTATGACCTGCCCTTTTGAAGCAGCTGCTCCTCGAAGGCGGGCACGTATTAACCCAGAGCGCTCTTCCATTCTGATAATTTTTACTGGCACTTCTAAATTTTTCACATAATTCTCTAATGTCAACTTGAGAAAATCTGTAACATGCAATGAAAATGTATAAGAAAGTTTTGAGACGGTTTTAAGACATAAAAGAGATACTACTGCCCAGATGAAAATTCAACACACAGAAATGGTGGCCAACTCCTGTCAAACATTTTTTTGCAGTAGATGAAATACGTATATTCATAAGTATATTTTACAAGTATATTCATATACAGTGATTATTATAACTCTGTTACTTGGCTGACAATGATAAGGATAAAATAGGACGTTAACATACCAGACTCTAATTTAGAAACTGGGCCACATTGGCAAATGCAGCCTCCTTAATGGTGTTATTTATTTTGCATTTACCTGAACTAAAAGGAAAAAAGAAACAAGTATCCATAAAGTCATATAAATGCTCAATCATACGAGCAGTTGAGTTGGGAAAAAAATGGAACACTTCTGAAAGCCATTCTGGCTTATTTCTTGGGTTAGTCAGAACCAAATGGAATGATGAGAAATACTGAAAGAACTAGTTACTTGTTCCTAGAGTTGTCATTAAGTAGGTACATTAATGAAAATAAACTGATGATGATGGGTGGTTTCAGGGTTAGTATAATTATAAGGAAAATACAGATCATTCCCCAGCTGTCTTTTTTACCATAATAAAGTTTCCTAATTAAAAAAATATATATATATATTTTCCATATAAATACTAAAAATATTTATACCTCTTTCACTGGCATCATCCACCAAGATGACCTCAGAAAGTAAATAGTGTGGGGAGCGATTTATAACACTATAAACAGTTCTAAGGAGAGTGCTCCAAGCTTCATTATGAAACACAATGACTACACTTGTGTTTGGAAGTTCATCAGGATAGACCTTTGTCTTGCATCTGGAACAGAGGAAAGAAGGATATATTAATAAATCATTCATTTTTAATTCTGATCACTGCAATAAAAAAATTATAACACAATTTAGACTTGAAACGTCCTTACTAAAGGAAACATTTTATGAATATCTAAAATAATTTTTCTTTTTATAAATTCTGTGAGTAATCAGCTGGCATTTTTAAAATTAAATATGCATAATTACTAATATTTCATTTCTACTCCTGCAGGGAACCAAGCAGCATGATTTCCACAAGCCTGAGAAAACTAAATAACATTCTGAGACTGTCAGTAAAAGACCAGGTACAACAGAAATAGATGAATTCATTTAGTGGATATCATTTCATTCTTTGTTTAGAAAAAAATTATTATAGAACTCAAAAAAGTCATAAGAACATAAAAAGACATATGTCTACAGAGTTTTGAAGCATGTAAGACTGAGGTTATTTTTCTATTCAAACATCTAGTTATGCATTCTGTTTTAAAAATCTGGCTTTCCATTCTGTTTGAGAATGCTATAAGCCATGTCTACAATGAAGGAAAGGTTTAGGGACCAGGATGTATTTTGCAGATTCTCCATTAGTACTATACAATTGAAATCAGAGATTAGGAGCGGGAATGGGGAGGCCACTGGCACTTCTCAAGCTTTAATGGGCATAGGAATCAACTAGGGATTTGTTAAAATGCAGGTTTTGATTCTGTAGGCCTGAGATTCTGCATTTTTTAAAAACTTCTAGGTGACTCAGATGCTGCTGGTCCCTGAAGCACACTGATTAGTAAAGGGCTAAACCATAACTGCCATTACTATTAGAACTTGATGCCTTGACAATAACTTTTAACTTGGCTTGTAAACCCCAAGCAGCCCAGATTTTATGTTTCAAGCAATAAATCCAAAATGGTATATTTGGGTAAATAATATGCATATCATTCTGGCAATCATCTAAAGTTTAACATGCAGATGATCCTTACACTCCTCAACTTGACAATATTCAGACATTTCTGTCACGTAATTTTAAATCATCATGATTATAGAATATTAAAAAAATAACGCCATGAGTATCCAGAGCAGGAATAGAAGTTTATTCACCTTAGGTTATTTTTTCATGTAAAATGTTGTGAAAAAAATTAAAGTCATTTCATAAAATAAAGTGAACCAGATATTTCCTGCCACTCATGAACAACTTAATACATGACACAAAATAAGCATTGTTAAAGTTAGTCTCCTTCACAGGTGAATTAAAAAAAGAAAATCTAATAAAATGTGGGAGATGAAGGCATATAATAAAACAAATACTGATTGTGTGCTTATTGACATTTTAATCATCTTTTAAAGCAGTCTAAAATATCACCTGCTCAGCGGAGTCTTCTGCAATATAGACAGGTAAGAATGTACATATACCTGAACTTTAATTTTTCCCACATATATTTATTTGAAATGCATTTATTAAGCACCCACAATAGATGATATTGCATATAGAAGAAAAGAAAACTATAGCGAGAAAATGTAGTTTGATTCACAGTCCTGTCTTCCCACTTTGCTGACAAGATTCAAGTAGTTTCTCTGTGCTTCATCATTAGACTTGTAACTCTAGGCAGCTAGTCGTTAGCCAACCTGGTAAGTGAGATAAGTTCTCTCCACGGTTTCCCTCCACCCTCAATTCTTCTGCCTCATCAACACCCCATCCTTTTCAGCATGCTAAGCAAAATTTATGGTAAATATCATATCATCAATAAGAAGGAAAGCTGGAAAAAAACATTGAAAGCAGTCCTACAGTCAACAACTACTGGATTTAACCTGGGGACAACAGTCTACAAAGTCGACTTAGTATTATTTGGAAAAAAGTAATTAATTCTAAATTAAAATTTTTGTATGTTATACTAAATGCCAACAAAGAAAAAAAATGGATGAGATATTAATTTAGATCAACCATTTAAAATATCAAAATAAAAGGAGACATTTAGATCTTGTTTCGTAAACTATTTCTATCATGCTCTGTTTTTGTGGTTTAAAAAAACCAACTCACAAATGTTAATTTTATATTCATTATATGTGACAAAGTTATAATAAACTAATTTACTTTAATGTATAATAGCTATTATGTTTACTTAGAGAAAATTTCCACTATGTCATTATTTAATGTAGCATAAAAATAAAATGCAGTTAACATTTTTATTAATTCTTCCTCTTCTTATGTGGAAAGTTATTTAGCAAAGATAATTTCATATAACACAAAAATCATTGATAGAATAATTCTTAAGCTATACAAATTAATCATTTTCTATGTCACTTTTTCTAGTTATCTCAAGTACAATGATATATGTATGAACAGGAGTTACGATATTCATTGTTTCTGATGGGTTTGTGATACACTAAGCTAGCATTATTGCTTGTATTTCATCAAAGCTTAAGATACACCATGATTTTATGTACCACTAGAAAAAAAAATTGTCAAATAAACTATGGCATAATGATTTCTTATTAACAGAATATATTTAATAATTAAATAACTTTATAGAAAAAGCTTTTAAACGCATTGGACATAGACTTCTATCAATATTGTCATGCTTGCTTATGAATCACTTGCACCAGTTTTCTGTCACACCAGTTGCTTTGAAATTTCTTTCATCTATTCTGAGGGCCTTTCCCCTGCTTTAGGTTGTATTGCTTAACACATGAGAGAGATATGATCAGCACATATCTCAGTAACAAAATATAACACAGTTTCATATTCTTTTGGTTACCTTCCTTGGTACTGTAAAGTTGTGCTTTTCAATTTTTAAGGTGCAAAGGTATTATGTAAGGATCTTGATAAAATGTGGATTGTGATTCAGTAGGCCCAGGGATGTGCCCAGGGTTCTGCATTTCTAGTAATATCTCTGGTGATGTCCACACTGCTGACCCATCATTGACATGATGAGAAGCAATGCTATATAAATCAGTCAGCTGTTGAGTAGCAGAAAATATAAAATTGTTGTCATTGCTCCATCAATAAATATTTGTTTCATCATGAAATTTAATTCTTACTGCTGCCTCCTTGCCTTTCTTTTTGGACAATAACTTTTTGTTCTAATACTGAATCTTACTGTAATCTCTGAAATGTTGGATAACAGACCCTACACATGTAGTACAAACAGTGACCATAACTTAGTTGAGGGGGACTGTACGAACAGTCATGACCACATTCACACAAGCTTAAGAAATACCACCTACATAACAACTGCCAGCTTGTGATCATAAATAACCATTGACTCATTGACTTTAAAACTCACCTTGATTTAATGTAAATAAATTATAAAAAGTTTATATCTTAGAAGTAAACAATTTTTTGTTTAGTCAACAAAAAGTACTGAGAGTATTGTTTTTTTAATGTCTTTAGTTTCTAACCTGGTAAAGTTTTTAACTCACTGATTTTTCCAGAAATAATTAACAAACAAAAAACCCAAGGAGCCTACATGATGGAGGTGAAGGTAAGTACTTAAACTAAATAAATTGGATGTCTCTAATACTTTTTTCTCCCTGACACATAGCAAATCACGTCTTCTTTGTAATATTGCAAAAATAATTTCACCTCTGTCCACCTCAGCTTTTATGTCTTTTACATAATAAGTTTAAAGTAGGCAATCTGAAACGTGTAGTCCACATTGCTTGGTCTACGCTGCCGAGTAAAGCTCAGAATCTCCAAATGGTGAAATTGGAAAGGACTTTTAAAGTTGAATAATTCAAACCTTCACTTCACAGAACATAAGTCTCAAGTCACAGAGCTAGTTCAATAGTGTGCAATAAAGTGATAATAATAATAATGAAAATAACAAGAATAATAAGTAATTCATTATTTAATACTATTAGTCACAGTAATGATTTCTGCCCCATATTATACTCTATATCAAACATTTTAAAAAATATTACGGGTGTCTGAAAAATTAGAAAAAACATTTAAATTATTCAAAAATATGCCTTAATCTGACACTCAAATACATATCTTTAAATCAAATAGAGAAATAGCCATTCCCCTAGGATCATTTCATTAAAATTGTGCATAGAAAGTCAGCTTTCAATGAAATTATGTACATACAGAGTGATACTCTTTTAGCAATCTGTCTTACAAAGACATTATTTTTCTTTTATGCAAACATCTAAATGGGATCAGCAAAATTGACATTATTGTGGGAGCACAATGTATATGCAATTAACTGAGAGAGTAAAAGTGGCAGACTGAAATAGCAATTTTTATCAACTCGAAAGGAATATTTGATACCTACTAATCCAATTAAGTTCCTGAAATCTGGTGTTCCAGTAAAATCATAAGCTTTATCACACCAGCATTTCATATTTACACTATATTATGACATAATGAATCTATAATACTTAAAGGAAAGTGAAAGTTTATTTCCTTTTAACTCTGTAATAACATATCTGTGGCTCTTAATTTTGGCTGCACATTGGAAACATCCCATGAACTGGAAAAAAACACTGGTTGTGTGGGTTTCAGCAACACAGATTCTCATTTCAGTCTCTGGGGTGTGGCCATGGTAATGGGATTTTAAAAAATAACTCCCTTGGGGATTTGATTGTATAATCAAAGTTGAGAATTGTTACTCAAAGTTATTCACCAGAAACACTGATTTTTAAACATATATATGTAAAACTTTTTTATGCTTACATCAACATTTTGAAATAATATGCAAAAGGGTAACATCTCTTTTTATGTTACATCAGATGAAATTCATAAGTCACTATTTCCTGTAATTGCAAGCCCTGGATTCAGAAAGTTATCTCCACTTCACTTACAATCATTTCTGTCATCTGCATGTACACTAATATTGATTCAGTTTTCTATGTATCAACTATTGATTTACATAAATAGAAGAGAAATAAATCTACCTGTTCTACTTTGGAGAGAATTTGGGGATAACATCATGTATCCAATGTCTGGAACTGGGAAATACAGTCACATAATTTATCTATTTACTATCTTTCCCCTTGGGTATGCATGCATCATGGGAACATACACTGTTACAATTTGATTTTACCCTTTTCAAAAACACATTGATGTTTTCAGATAAGCTACTGAACACAACATGCTACATCAAAGAAAAAGCAATTGACTGTAAGATGAAAATGTGAAATTGCAAAGGATCCATAATTACACAGTAGTTTAGTTAGACACAATCCATTTAGGGCTACAAAGGCTGTCAATGCTGTAGTTTGCATCACTTGTTGGATCACTGCTCAGTGAGTCAGTGGTTACCTTTTGCTGCCTCAATCAAAGAAAATTAATAACAGTAATTAAAAATAAAGACTTACAAGTGCTCTAAATCCTTCTTTTTTAAAAAAAGCAATGGGAATTGCATTGAACCTTGTAGAATTATGTGTGGTTTGTATGCTTCCCAATCATTAACATTCATATTCACAGACAGAAATTTCATCATTTTCCAATGCATCCGTGCAGAGGACAAGAAGACATAACACTTATCAATACATATGCCCCCAGAGAGCACCAAAATATACAAAGCAACTACTAACAGAACTAAAGGGAGAAAATGACCAAAACACAATTATAGTAGGAGAACTAAATACATCATTGACAGCTATGGATAGGTCATCCAAACACAAAATAAGGAAATATCAGCCTTAAATGACACAGTAGACTAAATGGGCATAATTGACATTGTTAGAGTTCTTCATCCTAGAACACCAGACTATACAAGGTAGGACAATTAAGTTTGGGAACTTGTTGCAATGATGTTGCTAACCTTTTTGATATCAGAAGGATTATTCATTATGAATTTGTACCAACTGGACAGTTAACTGAGTTTACTATTTGGAAGTGCTGAAAAGGCTGCGTGAAAAAGCTAGACGACCTGAACTTTTCGCCAACAATTTATGGCTCTTGCATCACGACAATGCACCAGCTCACACGGCACTGTCTGTGAAGGAGTTTTTAGCCAGTAAGCCAATAACTGTATTGGAACACCCTCCCTACTCATCTGATCTGGCCCCAATGACTTCTTTCTTTACCTGAAGATAAAGGAAACATTGAAAGGAAGGCATTTTGATGACATTCAGGACATCAAGGGTAATATGATGGTAGCTCTGATGGCCATTCCAGAAAAAGAGTTCCAAAATTGCTTTGAAGGGGAGAACTTTGAAGATGACCATAGTGATACTCAGCAATGAGGTATATAGCACTTTTTCTAGGATGAGTTCGTGAACTTAATTGTCCGACCTTGTACATTCTTTTCTAATGTACATGGAACATTCTCAAGGATAGACCACATGTTGGGAAATAAAACTAACTTCAGAAAATTTAAGAAGATTTAAATCATACCAAGCATATTCTCTGATCACAAGGCTTTCAAATTGGATATCAACCACAAAAAAGAAAAAAGAAAAAAAAAAGCAGGATAAACCATGTGGAGATTAATCACTCTACTAAAGAACAAAATGAAGCACTTAATTTTGCATGGGTTTCTATGTGTATTGATTTATATTTACATTTTATTAAGCCTTCTAAAAGTAAGCTCCTATAAGTCATAATTACTTAAGTAATTTTCTTTTTTTATTAGACTTTTATTCATCTACCCAAGCAGTTTTATTTTCAAAACCAAGTAAACTCTTTACTCATCCTTGAACTATTTGCCATTAGAACCACTCCTTGGTCCTTCTGTTTTCTTCTAAGTATTTGGATGGGTGGGTTGGGAGAGTTATTGGGTTGCTGATACATTTCTAAGACACACTTACTTCTTGGCTTCTGTTAGAAATATGCCATAAAGACCTCCAGAGGGAGAATGATAGGTTGGAAGAAACATGAACAAGAAAGCTAGGTAATTTCTATCTCTAACCTTCCTTAATTCCTTAGAGAAATATTCTGCCCCCTTCCCCGGCCTTATACCTCAGGTATGCCTCAATCTTTTTACTTATTATACTCTTTCGCAATAAATCTATCTAGTCCAATAGACTCGGGAATTCTTTAAAAGAAGAAGAAAGATTCATCTTATTTATTTCTGCCTCTCCAAAATCTAGCATTCTGCATGTCACAAAATATATTTAATAAGGGGTTGAGGAATAAAAACTTCACCATCAGTCAGGCTACCCTATGAATTATCAGATCAACTTCTCAACCGTAGCTCTGCTTTGTTATTGTCTGAACTAGAGGTCTAGGAACACCAATTTTTCTACATCGTTTTCATACCTTCAGCTGGTTTTGTTATTCAAGCTTCTAGAGCCAGGGCCAACAAATGAGCTTGGGGTAAGGAAGGAAAAGAGTATAAGAAATGGGTCTGCAAGTCATTCTATTATAACACATTCCCTGCTAGCCTAAATAACATCATTCCTATTTGGATAAAGTGGAGCACACTCTAAGTCTGGAAAACCTATGTTACCCTCCCAGTTCTGCCATTCAGGATCTGTGAGCAAACTCTTTAAGGTTCACTTTCGTCACCACCTAAGTGGGAGTAATACCGCTGTTGTTAATGGATCCAAAGCCCATGTGTCCACTGCTTCAAAGGCCAAAACTCAGAATGTCTGAGTTTGGAGTAAGGAAACGTTTATTGATGGAGTAGGAGCCAAATTGAGAAGATGAGGGTTCCAATCCTCAAATTCATCTTAAGAAAACACAGAATTCAGGCTTCTTTTTGTGTCGAGGAAAGGAAAAATGGGAGGGGCTGTTTTTGTAAAACCTCAAGACCTTTGTAGAAGTGCCCTAAAGATTAGCATGTCTAAAGCAAGAGCTGTTAGCCTGAAGGCCACTGGAACAAAGCAGGCACAAAGATGGAGTCAGAGGGACCTCGCATTTCACTGTTACACTGCCATATCTATAGTACAGAACTTTTGAGGAAAACAAATGAAATTATAAAGGAATTCTAGGAATGTATTTCATTACTGTACTATTCTGATGTTATGAACCACTGTACAAAATATTAGAAAGTCTATATATATAAATATATATATTTGGGTCCGCCTTGCTTCTGATAGTATTCTGACCATTGCCGTGTTCTAATAACTTATCTTTTAGTCTTAGTTCCTTTGGCCAAGCTTCCATTTTATTCCTCCTTCCCAATGTGGTTTCAATAATAGATCTGGTATCTACCATCCTGGCTGGAGAAGTGCTTTATTTATTTGGCTAGTGTAGCTATGTGGGATGAAGGCCCCTTCTCCTTCCCTTTTGGCCTTTCTAAATCATTCATTGCCCTAATCTCAAATTTCTCTGGCTGGCTGTGGCTGCCTGCTATATATCTTCCTCCTTACTTACCTTAATTTTTGCTTATTATTTTCTGCTGGGAGAACTCAGAGAGTCATGTTCTGCCTGCCTGTTGAGTTCTCTGCTTCTTGCTCTTGAATATTCATGAGCTATTTACCCACTTGCACTCCCTCTACTAACCAAAACTGGGACTACCCACCACTGCCTATGGGTTAGTCTTGTTGACGAAAAATATCCAGCCTAAGAGAAAACTTTTAAGAGTTTATTTGAGCCAAACTGTCAACAATTGCCGGGAAGCAAAATCGCAACGGATAGAGAAAATGCTCCGCAAAATGACAGTTCGCAGTTTATTTTATACATAAAATCAAAGGAGGAAGGGTACATGAAATCCATTGGTGACAGATTAAGGGGGTGGGAGAAAGCAAAGCGGGGAAATCTCTGGGATTGGATAAAAGCACATTAGAGAGACAGGTACTCCTCCCACACAGGTGGGTGCAGGATCCCTAACAGTTCACTCTTTACAGCACATAGAGATGGTAATCAGGAGACAAGCATGATAATGAGGAATTTTGCAGTTTCCAGCTCCGATGGAAGGGAGGAGGAAGGATTAAAGATGTTATTTTAGGTACAAAAAGACAAAGAACAGGCCCACTGAAAAGGCACAGATTAATTTAATGAGGAAGCTGAAGATGTGACTTCCCACCATGGCCCACCTTAGTTAGGAAATTTTATGTTTACACTGTCCTCTGTGGTTATTTTCAGTCTCCTGAGCTTGTCAGGTTTAACATGTGGCCCCTTTTCTGTCCACAATCTGATTATCAAATCTTGCATTTCTTAGCCAGGATTAGGCCATCTCCGCCAGCAGTCAAGCCCCGATTTAAGAAACATCATAGTAAGAAAGCTAGTCATACGTAGCAAACATTATTGAACTCTTAATTACCTAGCAGACATTGCACTGTATATTTTACATGGATCATTTCATTTGACCTTGAGAAATGAAACCTCCTGCAACTACATAGGTTAACTATCAGGGCTATGGTAAGGCTAAAAATGTATAAATAGCTTCATTTCATGCTTTAAGAACTTCCAGAAAATAAATTTATTCAAACAATAAATAAATTGCTCTTCTAAGGAAAATACATTGCTCATATGGTCAAACAGCCATCTTCTCAGACCAATATGTATCTTAACTAGACAAACTGCTTGCTTATCGATTGACCTCAAGACTCTCTCATGTCCACAGATCTTAAACCACTATATCATATACTTGACTAATCCCAATAAGATTCCTGTATTGAAAGCTCGGTCTCAAACCACTTAAACCCAGGCCCACAACCTCTATAAATACCCACCATGGGCCCTTCTTTCCAAGACTATTAGGCCTGTCAGGTGTGGTTGTTCCGTGGTCTTTTGTGAAGTAAGCAGTTGATAATCTTTATAATATTCCTTATGAATTAGTTATAGCATTACTCCCACTTGATAGATAAAGAAGCTGCTATTCAGATCAGTTAACTAACTTGCTTCTAAGTGATAGAGCTGGATTTCAAACCCTGTAAATCTGAAGTCAAAAGCTACTCTTCTACCTTTTCCTTGAAAAGATCAAGTCCTTTGCCACTTAATGTAGAGACTGACTTTGTGATGGAGAACCCCTAGATAAGGAACTAGGGAAGCAGGCAGGAGCCTGAAGCTATGCAGTCCCAGGAAACAAAGAAAGTCATTAGCTACTTTGAATGAAATGAGGTGAGTCTTTACTTTGCGACAAAGGGGATGGGGGCAGGAAGTAAGAAAAACCAGAGAAAGGAATAATAAGGAATTAAAGAGAGGTGATGAGTAAGTAAAATGCTGAGAGCTGGCTGACTTAGCCAGTGGACTTCCCTCAGTGATGGAAGATAGCTTAAAGATGAGTCATGTCTGAAGTTCATATTTGACTGCAATGTTGTAATGCAGCCCCATTTCTCTTCCTATTGTTCATCAAACTTACTCTGCTCATAAATGCACTGCATTAGTGGTTACATGACTGTGTCACTAATTTCAGAAGAAGCCAGGTTTAGTATCTGGATTGCTCTGTGAGAAACAGAGAAAGCAGTCACAAAAGCAATTACAAAACTCTAAGTCTATGGGAAACTGAATACTTCTTGAGAAGAGCTCCGGACTTCCACAGATGATTTTTTTGAGGTTTAAAGTGACCTCATCATGACTTTAACAGACCGGATGCACTCAGATGACATCTGGTTCGTATTAAAAAAATAAAATATCATAGATGTAATTTCCACCAAATAAATGGCAATCATATACTCCCATTGGAGTTAATTCCATGATGTCATTAGTTAATAAGCAGTGTTTTGTGTTTCTCAAGACATAAAAATAAGTATTGTATTATACAAGAAAGTTTTATATTCTTTCTATTGTGAAGAACTGTCCTCAATTTTGGAAATAAGCTACAATTCAACTCTGAAGCCAAAAGTAAAGGAATACCATTCAAGTAAGTGCTGTGGCCTTTGTTGTTTTGGAAAATGAATCTATGAGGTTGCTCTCTTTCTGTGACCTCTGTCTACAACTCTTTTGTGCTACTGAAAGTACTTAACAATGAGTTGTCTAAAATAAATGTGTTTATTGAATGTGATAACTGTAATGAAAGTGACTTTGCAACAAAATTACTCACTACTGCCATTCAGAAATTTAAATTCTTACAATTGTTAGTGAAAATAACACTGCAGTATATATCAATAGTCCTGGAATCTGGAGCAGGTTTTGCTTCTGTCCTCATTTGTGTCCTCCTACAACTCTGCTGACTACCCTGAGTCCCATGTTTGTCACCTCCGAGGCCATGGAAACTCAACCCACGCTGGTTCAAAGCCAGAAACTTGGATGTCAACATTATGATGGCGATTTTAACAACAAGAGTCATCAAATCCTGATGATTTCTCTGTCAGTACTTTCCTTATCCCTCCTCTCTACTGTATCCTCTTCGTTGACCATTATCTCTTCTTTAAGTTAGTGCATGGAATCAAAATGGTGCATTTGTGGAACATTCTTGATCCCTAAAGTATATCCTTCTCACTGCGGACCTAAATGCGGGTTCAAACAACCACTCCTTTTTTCAAATGTTCTGGATGGCTCTTCCTTGCCTAAATCTGAAACCCAAGGCTCCTCGTCTTCTGGCGCAGCCTCACTCAGGTTCACTCAACTTACCTTCTCCCCTCACTGCGGCATGTTACCCTTCAGCAATATTGAACATCTCAAAGTTCCTTCAGGGAACAAAGCTCTCTCCCCTGACTTTATCGCACCTGATTTATGATTTCCTTGCATTTGAAATACTTTCCTCACTGAATAACACAGATATTGTTCAAGGTAGGGTTCCAGTCATACTTTATCTGTGAAACCAAATTCTCCTCAGGCATAGTCAATGGCTCACTCTCCTAAACCAACAGTATGTTTTAGGGATTTATTTCCCTTTCCTTCTCAAATAAGTAGGTTGTTAGGTAATTCGACACTTTGAGAAAACAGAGGCATTTTGAAGTGTGTAAAAATAATTCCCTATCATACTGCAACTACTGTTTTTAAGAAAATATTTGAAAGGATCCTTTCCCTCTTAGTATTCTTCTAATGAGACTTTCCAGCTATAGCATTCTTTTAATATAAAATATTTACTTACTGTAGTCCCCCTTATCCATGATTTTGCATTCTGCAGTTTCAGTTACCCATAATCAATTAGTTGCCAGAAATATTACATGGGCAATTTCAGAAATAGACAATTCATAAGTTTTCAATAAGTAGGATGATAAAATATCTCACCATCCAGCTCAGTCCCACTCTGGACGTGAATCATCTCTTTGTCCAGCTTATCCATGCTGAGTACCCATGCTGTGAATACTTCTAGCCTGTTAATCACTTAGTAGCCTTCTCGGTTATCAAATCCACTATCGCAGTATCGCAGTATTGCAGTGCTTGTGTTAAAAAAACTCACATTTTACTTAATAATGGCCCGAAAACAAAAATGTAGTGATGATGACAATTCGGATATGCCATAGAGAAGCTATATAGTGCTTCCTTTAAGTGAAAAGCTATGTGCATATAGCAAAAAACATAGTATATATAGGATTATCTGTGGTTTCAGGCATCCACTGGGGGTCTTGGAATATAAACCTCATGGATAACAGGGACTACTGTACTCATCAAATACAGGGGAACTTATATACATACTAAACAATATGATCCATATATTCTTGAGCAAAGATGGAGTTATAGGTTATGAAAGTTCAATCGGTCAAGTGAAACTCTGTATCCAGAAAGAACTGTGACAGGTGGTGTTTCAGAGTAAAAGTCTGAATCAAGAATAGCTTGGGGGCCAGTCAAGTGGCTCAATTGGTTAAGAGCTTGCTCAAGAGTGCGAGGTCTGAGCAACATGGTTGCCAGTTCGATTCCCGGCCCAAGCTGAGCTGCTGCTGAGCTGCCAACAGGTGGCAGGATGGCTCAGCTAAAAAAAAAATAGCTTGGTGTTGGTATTGGCAAGGGGCCACAGCATTGCTATGGGGTGCTTAGTAACAAGCAAAGTGAAAATATACTAAAAGAAAAATTGATGATATTTGTGAACTAGTGTCAGATAACAGGGGCCGAATGTAGGGAATGAATTCAGAAATATAACACCACAGTCTCTGTAAGTTCAGAGAAAGAAAAAAAAAATCATTCATGAAGAAACAGGGCTTCTACTTTTACTGGATCAAAGACATTGATACACAGTACAGGAAACAGTTCATAGATCGAGGTAAAATATGGCAACTAGATCTTAGGATCAAAACGGTAACTAAAAAGGTACACAGGATCAGGCAAGATATAAAATGGGCTTGTTGAATTAGAATCAGGGCCACCATCAGCTTATATTGACCTCTGTGTGTTTAGAAAAATGTGCCCCTTCTGACAGCGGAGCCCTGCCACCACAGACTTAAAAGCAAATTAGGCCTTAGTTCTCAGAAAAAGGTGCTTTTTCTTCCAGTGAGACACAGCCACTCAGAAGGCACACAGCATCAAAGGCAGACTGTACCTACTCAATCCTTCAGCTGGAGGTCTTTGTGCAGTGCACACACCGAGCAACTGTACAGGCCTAAGTCCAGAAATCCTTCAATTATCCTGACCATGAAGATGACTAGTTCTGTTTCCAGAGGCAAAGCTGCATCTTTAGATTAAGAAATGGGGATAGAATGAATAGTGGGCAAAAATTCAGTCAGGCCATTGCACTTTATTTGAACGGGGTCAATGTAGAAAGTCTACCTGTGCGGAGTAAAATATGTACGCTTTATGAGAATTTATTTTCTTCACTTTGGCACAATGTTTTCATTTATTTCTAACTTTGTTCACTATAAAGCACTATATTTATATGCCCATCTATATCTATCAGATATGTGTGTGTATATATATATATATATATATATATATATATATATATATATATATATAGTAGTAAGTTATACTCAATTACACTCCATGAAATTGACTATCACAGATTTTTGACACTAAAGAAATGCTACAGGGAACAATTACACTTTGTTCCTGTGGCATAAGACTTAAATACCTATGTGTTGTATATATTTACAAAAATATTTTAAAATCCATGAATGAGAACAAAATTAAGATCAAAATCTCATGAATGAAATATGAGAAGACTATGCTTTAATTAAAGCATAGAAACCAAGTTGCAAATTTTAAAAATATCAAAGATTAACAGCAAGGCTTAATTGCTGCTAAGTTAGTTATAATTAAAAGATTATATACACCATGAATTTCTCTTCTTGTATATTTCTCTATGCCCAATTTTAAATAAAAACTTTTTTTTGGTCTGTCCACGTTATTTTTCATTGAGTACAGCCATTGATATCAGTGGCAACAACAGACAGGCCATTTTTGGAGAAGGGAGATTTGTCTAATTAAGGTAACATTTTTTG
Source organism: Hipposideros armiger (assembly GCF_001890085.2). NCBI lineage: Eukaryota > Metazoa > Chordata > Mammalia > Chiroptera > Hipposideridae > Hipposideros > Hipposideros armiger. The sequence continues at coordinate 268,401 of NW_017732144.1, read as the reverse complement.
CAAAAATACAACTGAAGCAATGTGTCTTTCTTAGCGCATCATAGCAGGAGGCACATGATGTTAATTTGAGCCATTAGTAATGTTGATCACCTGCATAGGTGGTGTCTGCCAGGTTTCTCCAGGTAGTGCATTTTTTTTATTGCAATAAATAAGTAACTTGTGAGGAGATAGCTTGAGATTTTGTAAATTTTTCTACTTTTTAGTAAAAATTTCACCTATTAGTTATGTCATCCATTGATTATTCCCATATATGTATATGTACGTGTGTGTGTGTGTGTGTGTGTGTGTGTGTGTGTGTGTGTGTGTGTGTGTGATGTAGTTTTTTCATACATTTGGAGGTATATTCTCAGGATAGATTTCTAGGCTCAAATGTATATGCATATACAATTGCATTAGATATTGACAAATCTCTTACTATAAAGATTGTGCCAATTTGCCTTCCAAGCATCAAAATTTCACAGTTTGTTTTCCCATAGAATTGCAAACAGAATGTGTTATCAAATGTAAATTATCACCAGTCTGATAAGTGATTAAAGATATGCCAAAGTAGTTTTAACTTGTATTTTGCTAAGGAGGAATGAAGTCAAACATCTTTTAATGTTCCATATGTTTAAAAGTCAAATTTGTTTGTGTGTGGGAGTAAATGTCAGTTCTAGTATTTTGTCCATTTTTGTATTGATGGTGTTTTGCTTCTTTGATTGTTTTGCATCATGTCCTTTGATTTCTCAGAGATCTTTATATTATAGTGATACTTACCCTCAATAGTAACATATCTGTCAATATTTTCCACCGGTTTGATATTTCGTGTTTCATCTTAGTTATATTTTGCCAGGTTGAAGTATTTTTTTATTACATGTATTCAAATATATCAATAATTTCTTTTATTGCACATGCATTATAGTTACAAATAGAGACAAATTCTTTTCACCCAGGTTAGAGGAATTCAGCTGTTTTTATTTTTTAATTTGAACTGCTGATTGATATGGAACTTCTTCTTTTGTATGATGTGAGACATGGATCCACTTCTATCATTTTCCAAATGACTAACCAGCTGTCCCATCCTCAGTTATGTCATTTTTTCATATATTAAACTTCCATTTATTCTTGTACTTATTTCTATACTTTCTGTTTCATTCCACTTGTCTTTTTATCCATGCTCCACTATCACACTGTTATAATTATAGAGCTATGGTTTAACGTCTGGTAAGACTAGCTCTTTCATGTACCTCATGTCTTTGTTTTTCTAGTTATTCTGACATGTTTATTCTTTGTGTGAGGCCCTCTAACCATCTCATTTTAATGCATTTTAAAGAATCAGTATACTCCCCCTTAAATTTTGCAACATGCCTATCAACTACGGTTTGTTTTTCTCTCAGTTTTTCTCAGTTTTTTTCTTTAATGTAAAATTTAAATACAATGAAACACACAAAAGTAAGTGTACATTTGCTAAGCTTTGATAAGTGCATGTGTCTACATAACCTAAACTCTTATCAAGATATAAAACATTATCACAACTACAGAAAATTTATTTGCAAGTAATTTTTAGTCCCCAAATCAGCCACTTATCTGCTCTTTTTAATCACATAACTATTTTACCAGGATATCATATCGTATGTGCTCTTTTGCATGACATTTCATTCTGTTTCTCTCTTTACACACATACACACACACACACACACATACACAATTATAAAACAGTATAAACTTGTCCTTTTTCCTAAAAAATATAAAGAACAACATTATTCCAGAGCATTTTCTGAATTGTAGTAAATAACTGAAGTCAAAGCAATCTCTATACATCAAGTCCTCTGCTCCTATCATTAACACCACATGATTGCTCTGAGCCTCAATTGTTATTGCTAACTGTAACATAAAATATCATGCTTCAGTGACTACAAGCAATATCAAAATGTCAAATGTATCTATTCTTAATTTCAATGCAATGTTAGTTAAGAGCAGCCATTACTATTGAAGAATGAGAATCCTGGGTGATAAATATTTTCATTTGTAATAAGATAATTTCCAAATGATTTATTTAAAATGAAGTAATGAATTCCAGCAATGTAAACCTGCTGCTTATCTACAATTACATAGTGAAGAAAAATATACTGAATTACTGCCAAATGGATTTGGTGTTTGCCCAGCAGTCTTTGTGTGTTGCAGATATCTACTGTATTGAGCAATCTAAGATATGCTATGTGTTTACTTAATTTCATTATTAAAATTTTCAGATCTGTATTCTAAAAAAAAAAAAGCTGAAACAATTTGAATATCAGTTTAATGGGTTGTTCTTTAAAATCATATTTAAGATTTAAGACCACTTGGTTAAATACCTAAAGGTGGATACTTTTATATGCAAAATAAATTCTAGATATAATCTTCAAATAAACTAACCAAGAGCTACAATTTTTTACTTATAAAAATCAAAATCCATATTTAAACCAAGTATTTCTCTGCTACAAGTAAGCTGTGGACTACACCTGGAAAATCTCTTAATTTATTTTTCTTTATGATTTATTTGATCAACATGCTCTTTATCCTTAAATCCTTTTAGAATAAAGAAGAAAGTAAAGAACTGTTTGCCTCTCTTTTCCGTTCATACCCACAGCTCCTACCACTTCAATGATGCTCCCTTGCTGATCCAACCTACCCTATGCACGTATACTTGCTGAACCATTTCCTGCTTTGGGACAACATATGTGCTCCGACACTTTTTCCTAACTCCTTTTCCTGTGAGATAACCACATTGGGTAGATTTAGCATCTATTTCCTCATTTCAACCCCTGTTTCATTAGTTTCCAGATGGCTTAGACTCCTGGTACCAGCATTAGAATTTATTCCCAGAACAGTTAACCCAATTTCCTTTCTGGAGAATTATGTCCACAGAGACATTCAGCACTGTGATGTAGGGAGGAGACATGGAAGTTGGCAAAAGAGGAGGGGGAAGAAATGAGTGCTATCGGGTCTGAGACATACAGTCAGAGAAAAGAACTCAATGAAAGTCTCACAAATACCCAGTAGCTGTGCTGTGACCAGAATCTCAGTCACCTAACTTCATGAACAGTAACCTTGCCTCTTCAGTATGTCCACAACTACTGTGACCAATCTCCCTGTAAAATACAAATGCTTTACATATTTGACCTCTCATAAAGTATATAGTAACAGATCAAAAACAACATGAAGAGGCCAGGTCAAAGTTCATTCAGTGTTTTATCAAAAATCATTAGGAATTAATATAATGTGAAGTACTTTTCCCCCTCATTTTTATATAGTCTATCCTTATCTATTTTCTTCTTATTAAAGCTTCTTTATCTTTCATGACATTGGCTGTTCTATATGTGGTTTTTGTGAGACACCATGATGAGAAAAGCAGTGAAATATTTCAAAAACCTTTCTCATTGACCAATAATTTACAAAATTCATAAAATTTATGATAACTTTCTTTTAGGAATTTAAATTTTATCAACGTTAAATACATATTTGATTTCACTAAAATTGCCTACATAGGATCCATAGACAAAATACCCAATGCTTTCTTCTCTAGGGAGAGTGGGATCAATCTATAAATTGTACAGAGAACGCAGGCAAGAATAGAATAGAGGTATATAGAGGACAAATGGTGAAGAGTAAAGATAAAAATGGCGGTGTTCCTGAAATTTTAGGAAAAGGCAGGCACATATGACATTTAAAATGTTTCTCAATATAACAAACAAAAGTTGAATTGAGACAACTATGGAGAAAATGCAACCTATTATGGAGAAATGTTGGAGTCCATCTCTTGGAGAACTACAGTAGTGTGACCTTTTGGAGAAGAGGAAAGACCACCGTATGCTCTACTTCAAACACTAATAAAAAGCATAACAAATGACTTTCTATAATAAGATAAACAGGAGATGTTTTTAGCCAGGACAGAAACAACTTTCATTTTAATGTTGATCTTTGTGTTCTAGAAGAGAATGTTTCCATGTCAGAAGAAAGGCTTCATGAGGAGTGAATAGAGTTAGTGTCTGAAATCTAAATCTTTTTTCCACGTGCTTCAGGAAAAAATGAGTTCTCACTGGAACCTGTTACTACAAACTACAAATAGAATTATCTTTCATTCTCCAAGGAAAAATTACTACAGCTGTGATTGTCAAATTATTACATACTCAAGGTCACTCCTCTCAGATCTCAAATGGTACATCATGGATTCCAATTTTAGGGACCAAAATCAACCTCAAGCCAACAATCAAAAGAAATACCTACCTGCAAAGCAAAACAATTCAATTAGGTGAAGTACTATCTCAAGGAGTTATTCTCATAAGAATTTTAATTAAAGAAATATTGGTTTTGAACACAGTGATGAGGATGATTCATTCTTGGCTATTGATATTAGAACTTGCTTTATTATTATCATTAACACCAAAATAGTAGAATTCATAATAAGAAATTCAAGTGTAGAATTTTTATGAAATCAACATTTTCACTCCTATCATTCTAACAAGATTAATCAACTTCTACTACAAGGTCATAATGTAAGTATTCAAGTTGAAATAATATTTGACTCTTCAGAAATATGTGTATAAGTATGCACATGTGCATGCATACATATGTGCACATGCAGTTTTAAGATTTGGAGTAAAGAAATGAACAAAAGAAATTAATTTAAGAGCTTGAGGTCTAGAAGAAAATAATTTTAGAACTCCTAAGAGAATAGAAGTACTGGAAAGTGGGTGATTGCTTTCTTTGGTATGTCACCAAATAATTACTTTCTTAGTTTTTGAGCCCCAAGATTTTTACTAATCCTAACATTTATTTTTTGTTTCTTATTCTATTTTGTAATCTTTAAAAATCCTCTCAAGTTTTACATTTACTATGTATTCAAACTTCTCATTTATGCCTCATGGATAACATTTATATTTGGAACATATGGGAACATTCACTCATGGAGGAACTTTTGAGTCAACATGACTGGTACTTGATGAAGTGGAGAGAGGCTGGCATACCATAAAGCCTAAGAAGCTGAAACATCAGCCCATTCAGCATACTGTATCTAATTTTATAATAATTTTCATTATTTTTCTTAAAGAAGATACTGAATGAAGGTTCTAAACCCCACAAACATAGATCTGCTCTGGAAGTTGAATATGATGTATGTGAGATGTTCCTCATGCCTCATTTATCAGAAATTAGCTTGCTGCTTGCTGGGGATCTTCTTGTCTCAGTGTATCAGGCATCTAGAGGTCATATGTGCACACAAACTGATGGCTTCAGAGAACCTCTATAGAAACCATCACTTCCAAGATGGGGAGTGGCATACTTCTACCTCAAAAGGAAACAGGACCTGACCATGGCACATTCAGGGGCAGGGGCCACAAAGCTGTGTTGGCACTTTGATAGCTTCAATTCCCAAAGAGCACCCCAAACCAAGGCCATCTGAAGACAGCTCAACTGGGAAAAGGATTGGGCTGGTAGGTGTGGCTTCATTCTAAGCAGAAAATGAAGTGGCTTATTTGTAAGATACTTCCAAAATGATGAAATAAACTTGAGGCATGCTAGTGCTGTATAAGATACTACTAATGGGGCTCCCCAAATGGTAGTGCCTAAAAAAAAATTTGATAGAAACATTTAGATTTAGATTTCGGAAGGAAGTGTTAAGATAGTAAAGATGAAGATAGATAAGATGCAGAGGCCGGTTTTGGCACCAGAATTCCTAGACTAAAATTTTAACTCTACCTGTCATGGGACCTCGGTAAAGTGACTTAATCACCTTTTGCTTTGAGTCCCTCATCTTTAAAATGGGATTAGTTATAATACCTAACTCATTAGGAGTTTGGGAGGATAAAATGAATTGATGCATGTAAAGCACTTGGCGCAGTACCTGCATCGTAGTAAGTACTCAATAAATGTTTGGTATTATTATTACCATCATTATTACTTACCATAATTATTAAACTAAGTTTAATAATTTATTAAGCAGATAAAAATTAAACACACACTTAAGAGATACTTGAGTCTTGGTGATTGATTTTGAAGTGACTGAAAAGATATGGAAGAGTTTGGGATGACTCCAGGTTTTCAATATCACTAGTAAAGATAAGCAATACCCTAAAAGGAACTGGTATGGGAAATTCAAAGAGAGAGATTATGCATCATTTTTATTTTTTTTTAAAGATTTTATTGGGGAATTGGGGAGAGGGGAACAGCGCTGGGGAATTGGGGGAAGGGGAACAGACAAGTTGCTGTCCTTTTGTTCTCCAGTCTAGTTGTGGAGGACATTGCTTCACTGGCCCATGTTGGTATTATCATTGCGCTCTTCCCGGGTGAGGCAGATTGGTCGCCAGCCTCTGGACGGCAGCTCACAGCCCACTGCAGCTTCACTGCAGCCTATGTCGTCACTGGCGACTCAGGGCAGCCCAGCTCCAGGTGGAGCTGTTGTTCACCAACTTAGCTGTAGAGGGCAGTGTCACTGGCCCTCATGTGGGATCCGAACTGGGGCCCTGCTGCTCAGAGCCGGGGACCCAAGCCAGCTGTTAACCAACACACCTCTTGGCCAACCCTATGCATCATTTTTTTATTAAATGTTGATCTTGATAGATATAAGAAGATATGGAAAGAAAAATATAAAATGGCTGACTTTGAAGCTCTGGAGTTAGTCAAATGTTGAACAAATAATGTGAAATCATCAACAGACAACTGTTCACAAAATTAGTAATTATTGGTGAAAAAATGTATATCAAGAATGGATACTAACATTTAAGATGTGACAGGTAAAAGAAGAACTCATGGAGGAGCCTTGGAAAGGACTCTGAGGAAATTTAAATAAAGTGATTTCATGGATGACATCATCAGTAGAACATAGTAAGAAAAAGATTGAAAAGTCTGCTGGATTTCCCAACATGAAGAACCTCTGTGACCCTAGTGAGAGGAATTTCAAATAGACAGTCTTGGGGGACAAGCATAAGATTACACTGGATGGAGTAATATATTGAAGGTCAGCAAGTAGAGACAGTCAGTGATGATGACTTTCTCTAGAATGTTGACTGTTAATAAAAGGTAAGAATAGTGCAACATCTGGAGGAGGATTAGGGGTGAAGGGAGGGCATATTTTTTTATGTAGGTTTGTTTACCTGGTTGGGTATACGATAGAAGTAATGTGAGAATGTTTATAGGCTGAGAAAAGTGTCAGTGAGGAAGGAAAGTGTAAAGACTGAGGAAAGAAATGTTTATGGCTGATACTAGAAAATATAGGGAATCATCTGTTCACAGCCTTTGTGTAAACTGAGTAAATATCACCTGGGTTGAAGGCCAACGTTCCAGAATGACTATGAAAACTCCACTGATATAAGTAAGACCGTTCTCTGTTTGGGTTCACTGATCTATGTATTTGATCATTTATTGACCTATTCCTTTGCCAAATTTCCAGTGTTTTTATTTCCTGGAATCTGATATCTGATCCATATCTGATGTGAAATGTCCCCATGGCTCTGGGCTGTGTCCTTGTTGGACACTCCTGGTTTTAGTGCGTCTTCCTGATCTTTCCTTGCAATATGTATCTCTTAGATTCCTACTGCTTGGCTAGAATCTCATTCTGGGAAGTTTTGTATATTGTCAACCCAGTCCAGAGGTGATTAAGTACATGCAAATTCTGCTCCCATAGACACTTCTGGAAATATTTTAAAGTGTTTCTCTGAGGAGGGCATTTTTTTTTTTTTTACTTTCTACTTGAAATACTTCTATGCAGTTTTAATTTACTGTTTTTGTTTTTCTTTTTACTTAGCCATGAGCATGCATTTCTCTTGTAATCATACAAATAAAAATTATCTTAATCTTAACATTACATACTTTTTATACTGCTGAAATATTAATTCTTCAGCAAGACATTTTTTGATAGATATTTCTAAAGCTTTGTATACGTAAGGGAATCATCAGAGTCAGCAAGGTCTATAAAATTCATGAGGCTAACAACTGCCAGAACATGTGTATAATACCATTTAATGTCACTGAAATCAAGAGGTATATGAATTAGAATAGAACACATGATAGTAAAATTAAAATATAAACTTAAAAAGTATGTCAATAACCTTTCTTCCCACCAATTTACACAATTATGTTTTCTCTTCAAACACAGTAGACTGGTTTCTAAGTGTATGGGCAGATGTAATCCCCTCGAGAAATAGTACTTTGCTCAATCTTAGCTTTCAAAATAAGAAGTTAAATTGAGTTATGTGCTAAATAGTGAGAATTTCATCACTAAAAACTAAAATTTAAATTTTATTTGTTATTGTCGTATTCATCAGGGATGGTGTTCACAAGAGGTAAGACAAATAATAGTTTGTTTGCTTTTTTTTCACAAGTAATATAAAACACAAGTCCTTTAGGAAGATGGAAGCAACAAGAATAACATAATAAAAAAAGACAGCAATAAAAATAAACGGCAGGTGTTTGATATAGCTGCCATTATAAGGAATTTTAAGAAGGAGAAACAAATTATTTTGTATTTTCTCCTTAATAAGTAAAAGTAATTACATTGATAAAAATCTATGGAAAGTGGTTATCCTGTAACTTCCAGCAACTTATATTAAATTGCAGTGAATTAAAAACAAGGAAAAGAGAAATCCCATTGTAATACTTTGGACTATCCTCATTTAATCTGATTTTAATAAATAGAAGGCTGATATTTAGAATATTTTTAAGTAGAAGCAATTTACACTGCAAATTCATAATTATCATATCAATAATCAGAAAAACAATAAAAAACTTGCTTCATATGGAGACAATAGGATTGATAAAACAACTACATCTTCATTATTTTTTTAATTTTAATATATTTTGCCTAGGTAATCCCAAATATCATTTCAACACATAATCAATATAAAAATTATTGATGTATTTTACATTCCATTTTTTTGCAGTTTTAGAGATCAGTGTTTATTTTACACATATAGCACATCACAATTAAGACTAGCCATTATTTCAAATGCTTGATAGCCTCATGTACTTACTCTATTTCACTAACTTTCTCAATTTGATTAAATGACAATACTCAAAAGTCAATCAATCTTTATATCTAGAAAATGATGAATATGGGAATATGTTGGGAAAATGGTTCTCTAATATTCCATTATGCAATATAAAAAGGTTTTCAGTCTATAAGAATAAACCTTTTGGTCACACCTTTAGCTGCCACAGTTCATAATGATAACATACTCAAGTTGTAAAGGAAAAACATTCCTTCAGTGTGTCTCCTCTACTCTCAATATTCTACTTCACTTCTGTAATTTCTAGTCATGAAATGTGGGTCAGTTTTTTACACATCAAGCAATTCCGTGACCTACAATTTAACTCAATTCAGACACTAGCTACCTGGAGTTAGCTAGTGAGCCCAAGGGTTTAGGGCTCAGCTCCACAACACTGCCTACTCCACTCTGCAGAAGCTAATTACTTGTCCAGGTTGTTAACCTGTGCTTCTGACTGATTTGCTATAAATCAGAGGGTTCCCACAACCCCTTCCTCAGGTTTTATTTTTGCTAGAACAGCTCAGGGAATTTAGGAAAACAGTTTACTTACTGGATGACCTATTCATTATAAAATAATATAACTTAAGAACAGCCAGATGAAAGAGACGCATAGGGCAAAGTATGGGGGAAGGGGCATAGAACATCCTTGCTCTCTCTAGGTGTGCTACCCTCTCTGCATCTCCATGTGTTCACCAACCCAGAAGCTCTCTACGCCCCATTCTTTTGGGTTGTCATGGTGTCTTCATTACATAGATATGACTGATTAAATACTTGGCCATTGGTGACTGAGTTAAATCTCCAGTTCCTCTCCCACCTGTGGAGGTCAAGGGATGGGCTGAAAGTTGTAACCCTCTCCTCCATCTAGGTTAGATTTTCTTCTATGTTGGCTTCTCTCTCCACACATGATTGCATGATTAGCCACCAATAACTTTTGACATCAGATAGGTAGATAGATAGATGATAGATAGATAGATAGATAGATAGATAGATAGATAGATAGATAGATAGATGATAAATATAGATGTTCAGCTCAGCAATACTTTTGAAGAATAGGGTGTTTCCCCCAGAAGACCAAATTAAAATTGAGTGAGTACTCTCATTGATCATCATTAGTCATGTGCCATTCCTGAATCCAACACTGTGGCTCGAGTAACAGGAAGCACACACATCCCAAGCCCACCCTACAAGGTAGGAAGTTGGCAGCAATTCCACTCCAATCACATAGGCTGATAGTAGGATAAAGATGGTTCCCCTAATTATGAACTAAAATAATGTTATTTAAATAAAATGTGAGGATGAAGGGCAAAAGCAATAGCACAACAAGCAGGGTGTACACGTCAGATCACTAGGTAGAATATTTTAATAAACCATGTAATAAATGATGAGCGTTTAAGCTAAGGAGATGGAAAATTAGGGCTGGATTCACGGCATGCTTAGGCCAAAGGCAAAGACTGGACAGAATTTGGTGAAGGGTTGTCTATTGGTTTTATGAGAGAGGGAAGAAAACAAAAATTTCTAGTGCCCGGCCTTAGTGAATAAACTGAATTATAAAGTCAGTCACTGAGAAAAAATCCTATTGTGGATTCATCAGTGGAGTTGATACATTATGCAATGATGTCAGTGAAATATTTCCGTATGCAGGTGGACCTCACGAGAAACCTGGACAAGTGGAAGTGAAAAGTTTTAACTGAATGAGAAAATACAGAAAAAAATGTGTAGTGAAAAGAAGAAAAAGGTTGAGGAGCAGAACAGACGGCAGAAGAGGGACACATGAGAATGGCTTTTACTCTAACACTTCTCAAATAGTTAGGAATACATTGTAACATGTGTATTTTCAGGTAAATATTAATTAAACACTAATAAATAGTTTTGGTCTCATTTAGTAGTTATTTAAAGATTATCTGCCTTGTTATAAAAACCTTATCTATTCCTGTCTTTCAGAAAGAGGGCTTCCCGGGTTTAGTTTCAGCCACCAGCACCTGTGGGTAATCAATTTCCAAATTCTCACCATCTCGTGTTTCCAGCCCCCTTTTTTCCCCACTAAGCACATGTCTCCTTTTTCTCTTGTCCTCATTTCCCCACCCCACACCCCATATTCTTCTCTGTATTCTGGTCTGGTATCTGCTAGGTATCCGTCTTATTCATTTAAATCTGACTCATGAATAGTGTTTATAAATGTATATCTATAATCTGTTTTCTGCTAGTCCATCTGTAACATTTACTTTCAAACCCAAAGCCATTTGGCCACTTCAACCTCAATATAAAGAAAACTGATTGTCTTTGCAACTAAATCCATACTTCTTCCCCTTTATAGCAAATGTGGCCATTCTTCCTCTTTAAACCAAATAAATCTTTAATTACTGGCTCTGTCCTTTGATTTCAACATCTAAAATGAATATTACATTTTCTGTATATTATAAGACCATAGAATATTTTGAGATTTATCCCATTCTGTTTCTGCTATTGCAATTAATAAATAAGTATGTATCTAAGTGAAAAAATACGGAAAGAAATATGCACAATTCTCAATAATCATTGTATTATATTGAAAGAATTACATTACCTTCATTGATAACCCTCTTCTATCTACACTAACCTAACTGTATTATATTTCTCTAGGCATTAAAACTTGCTGTAGTAGTATTGACTGATCTAAAAATAAATGAAAAAGAAGGGGTGGGGGCAGGCAGAGAACATAAAGCAGGCTTTTTAACTCTGCTTTATTGCATATCTCCAAAATGCTAATGCTACCCCCTCCCCAAATACTTGGTACCTTTTCAGAGACAAAGATACAATTGCCTGTACTTGCTGTGTCCATTTCTTCACTTTTTATTCCCTTTTAAACCCAATTCAGTCTGGCTTTTAGCATGTTTGCAAAATTGTTTTGGAGGGTATCATCGATGACATGCATTTTTTCCAAATTTAGTGGACATTTTGTAGTCCTCACCACCAGATTATCACTCCTTTCTCATGGCTTTCTAGATTCTCTCTCTCTCTCTCTCTCTCTCTCTCTCTCTCTCTCTCTCTCTCTCTCTCTAATCATTTCTCCTTGGTTTTCTAGGTTGCCTTTCTTCAGCCTCTAAATGCCCTCAAGGCTACCTTTGCATACACTTCTCTTCTCCTTTCATACTTCCACCTTAGGAAATCTCATCTAGGACCAAGATTTTGAATACAGTACATAAACTGATGATGCTTCTCTGGGCTATCAACTTGATATATCCATTTAAATGTTTCACAGATATCTCAAATTAACATATCCAAAATTGAACCAACAAACCTGCCACTCTTCTAGTTTTCAGAATCTCTATAAATGATTCCCACATTCATCAAGTTATTCAAACTAGAAACCTAGGAGTCATTTCTAACACTGTCCACCACCTTCAGTCTGTCAACTTTGCTCCCTAAATACATGATCAATCTGTCTTCTCCTATCTATCCCCATGGACTGTAGCTTCTTAGTTCAAATCACCATAATTCCCTTACCAGTACTAGAAAAATAGCCTCTTAAATGGTTTCCCTGCCACCATACTTGCCCAATTCCAATTAATTGTTTTAGTCAACCATTCAAAATAATATTTTAAAAATAAAATTATGAGTATATCATTCCCCAGTATGATTCCATTAAATGGCCCTCACTACATTTAAATGAAATCAAAACTCCTTAACATGGCCCTTAATACTTTGCATAATGTGACCCATGCCTATCTCTCAAATCACATTGTCTGACATTTTCCCAATAGCTTATATATGTAGGCAAATTGGCCTTCATTCAGTTCCTTAAACGTACCAGGATCTTTCCAGCTCATGTCATGTTTTTCTCTTTCATGGGAATTTTATTTTCCATTTTTATCTGGCCAGATGTTACTCATTCTACTGCCATATATATCAGGGGTCCCCAAAAAAGGTACACATATTTTAAGAGAGGAAAACTGTATTAGAATTGTAATACTCAATATATACTGATGACAAAAGATGAATACAAGTCACATTTGACTTCTGCAATTACAAGAGGAGCTCAAAGTAGTTACCATCAGTGTCCAGACACTTCTGATTACAGTAAACTGCTGCTTGAGCAACGTTGACCAAAGTGTCCAATTGTATGCATTTTGGGATATATATATATATATATATATATATATATATATATATCCCAAATATTATAAACATATATTACCCCAAATATATATTTCTCAAAGAAGTGGGCCCCTTCATAAATTATTCCATATCACATTACTCAGCGTTTCCTCCATTTCACTCATCACAAATTATAATTACAGGTCCATTTTGTAACTTATTAGTTTATCAGCTATCTTCTTCTAAACTGTCGGCCTCACTGGGGCAGAGTCCTTAGATAGAATTATCATTTTGTAGTCCAAGTATCTAGCAAATTGCTGGGCACACATGTTCAATGAATAAATAAATGCATAAACTGCTATAATTTAAAATGCATTTTATATCTTATCACCAAATGTTGGTGACATTTCCCAAAAACTAAAAATATATAAAATATGGGGAAAATTAAAAAGAAAAAAAAAAACAGGAGAAAAACAATGAACACTATTGTAAAGATATACGATCCAAATATTCAAGGAAATTCAATGATCTAAATTTTTATATGAACGTAACAGAAATTTAAAATACAGAAAGAATGTATATCTTTCTGTAAAAACTAGGATAGGAGGTTAATATGATTTCTTATTTTGAGTAGTTTAAATTTACTTGTTTTGTCACTAGAGATATGTAAACATACATGAATGGAATTTAAGAAACATGCAAGGATCACTCGGAGATAATGCCCAAATAATGTACTGCACATGTAGGACAACTTTTGAAATGTTGGATATGTTTTTTCCAAAACTTTTTACTGGAAACAAACTTTTTAGCAGAGTTGAAGAGATTAGCATCAGTATTATCTAAATGATGGGAGAAAATACCAACTGCTAAAGCAGTAACGAAAGTGTTAGAATGGGTTAAAAGAAAAAAAATTATAGCAGGAAAAAAGTGGAAACTGAAAGCAATTCATTAAAGTGAATCTTAATTTATAGATTCAGTCACAAGTTACTAAACTAAGATCCATCCTTTGGGTCCTATTCCTGAAAATAAATGGGAAAAATTTGTATTTATTTGCATGTATGCATTTTGCTTGAGAGAAAAGAATCTTAGCTTTCATTAAATTCCCCACTGACATTTGTGACCTACAAATAGGTCAGCAACAACCATAATAACAAAATCCTATGTATCCTGAGATTTAACTGAATTGGCTATTATGAAGGATATGAGTATTCTCATTTTATCCAGTAGCAAATACCATTTACTCCCATTTATTGATATTCTTTCTTTTTTTCTGAACTGTCACAAACCTTTTCTTTCCTTTGTTTTTTTTAGAAAACCATTTCTTCCAGTTTTTGTTTTTGTACCCAAATACAATGAAGATTCTGACTCTTTGATCTGGAATTAGGACAAATTGAAAGGGATTTGATATTTTTAAACTAATACAGAAAACATAAAGGGGGTTTTTGGACCTATATATCAAATGCTTAAGTATTATTATTATAGGTACCCTTGTAACCCAACAAAGACAACATTAGTTGTAATGAAAAGAATTTCTTCTTCTTTGCTACTTCAGTGCAGGAAACCAATCCATGTATTTCATTACAAAATGTATTTATATAGGATTTATATATACATATATATATATATATATATATATTCAAAAAGATTAGGAAGTCAACTATAATGATTATGAGAAACTATGACACTAGAGGGCATTTAATGAAGTATTACTAGCACCCTTCTAGGCATAAATATTCAATAAGGTACACACACATACACACATAAGTGACTAAAGCAGGACAGTGCAGTGCTCCAGACATCAGACTTCAGGGTCAAACAGATCTAGGTTGAATCTTGTGGTTCTGTGACTTTGTGACTCCAGAAAACATACTGAATCTTAACCTCATATTATTGCAAAGATTAAATATAAATACATAATAAATGCTCAATAAATATTACCTAATACTAGACTTCACACATTATGTTATGTATTACATTTACAACAATGCATTAAATTATTTTATAGTTATTTTTATATAAATGTAATATACAGGTTAAGTTTCTGACTCTAAATCCTATTTTTCTCATAATAAACACTCAAAAGCCCAGGAACTATTTCCATTCTCTAAGTCAACATATTATGTTTACTGAATAATATCATGAGTGCCAGACACAAAGAAAGAAACAATTATTAACTGATATGAAATTATCCCCACTCTTTTACAGCACTTTCTGGGATAATCTTTTGGGTAATAATTCTGTTTTTTTAGAAACTACATGATATATCTCCTCTTTGATTTAGTTGGAAACCTAATAAAAATTGCTAACATCTGGTTCTTAAAAAAATAACAGCCATTTATTGTTTAAGTAGAAAAGAGCTAAATTATTAGTACAAGTAAATCAGGTATTGCTGAAGAAGGTACATTGAAAAGTTCTATTTCAGCACTACATATGATCCCTTAGTTCTATCCAATATCACTAGTATTTCCTAAGGTCTCTGAGGGAACTTACAATAACTGTCTGAAAAATGATTCCTTAGGGAACAGTCAAATTGAGTGATCAAGGTTCAGGTCAGGGAGGAAGAATTGCTAGTTTCCCTTTGAGATTACTGGCCTCAAGCTTTCTTTTTCACAGTTTTGTCCTTCAATTTAGTTGTCTTCCTGTCTCTTATTTCTGGGTTCCTCAATGTAAATAGTTGATCAACTTTTCTTTATTCAGTCTGCACACATTTACTGAGAGCCCACAATGTGTCAACAATATGGCATCAAACTACAACTACTTTTGCTAATTATAACAATAACAACAATATTCACAATAAACTAAACTTAATGAGCAATGACTACTTGCTAGGGGCATGTATTAACTCACTGAATCCTCCTACCTACTAAATAATGCGTCTTTCTCATTTTCTGATGAGAAAAAAAAAGCCACAGAAAATAAGGCAAGATCACAACCTTATAGAACAAACAGTCTAGTGGGGTGATTTATAATAAACAGATGTATAATAAAAGTGTATATAAAAATGATAAGTAACAAAACAAATTACTAAAGGGAAGGCAACAAAAGGATTTAGTAAAAGCAAACAGAGGTACAGGGTATGGAGGTGAGAGAGTGGAAAACATGATTGGTGTTGCTAGAAAATATGGCAGGAGGTAGAGAGTAGCAAGCAAGACACAATGTTGAAGAGGCAGCAAAATGTTTAATTACCCAGGGGCCATGAATGCCCTACCAAGAGGTTTAGACTTCATCTCTGCACTTAATGGGCTCATAGTTAGTGATTAACAGAGGCTCTTACTTAGGAAAGTAATATTTTTAGATTATAAGTATTTAATAATCTCTCTGATAGTTATATAGAAAATGGATTTGATGAAGACAATACTGGTGGAATAACAGGAAATTTTTGAAGTCATCAAGGTGAGAGATAATAGAGCCCTAGAGTAGGACATGCTAACAGAGATGAAGAGGATGATTAGATAAATAAACCCCAATGCCTGATTCTGTACAGTGAAGTAGCCTTTTGTTCTTTGTCTTAGACTTATTCCTTAATTCCAAAATCCTCTTGCTTTTACATCCCTAGAAAGATGTGATTCTAAACCTAGGATGTTTAGCAGGTTAAATATCTGTTCCTGAATAATCAGAACTTTCACTCAACTAAAGAAAATATTATATAAAAGTTTTCAAAAACTGAATATGCCTTACAGTAAATAAACAATAAACGTAAAAATTATAAATACCTATCTCAAAGTGTGTAAGGCAGAGCTTATAAGTAAAAAAAAAAAAAACTCAACATAAAACACTGAAGAATAAAGCTGAATAAAACATAAAGAAAATTAAAGACATTAACTTTTTCTGATACTAAAATTGGTCATATTCCAAAATTTTGACAATAAATCATCTCTAGATTTTTTTTCAGGCATAGGAGGTAAAAAGGAAAATGTGTTACTTCATTATAATGCCTTGGGAGGGTTACTGATAAATTAGAGACACAAATGAAAAGCTATGTGACACTTATCTGATTTAATTATTTCATCCTTAAAAAAAAGTGATGAAAAGAGCAGTTCTTAGGAACAGAGTAGCATCATAGGCATAAATATTGTTTGAGTTAGAAATGACTGCTCTTCACAAATAATAGACATGTCAGAAATTAGACAACTATAACTGTAATACAATAAAAATAAAATGCAAACCATCTATGTAATTCTAAATTATCTAGTTGCCACATCAAAGAAGTAAATATAGGTGAATTAATTTTAATTATATATTGTATATTCATCAATATATCCAAAGTATTAATATTTCAATATGTAATTCATTTAAAATTATTACCTTGATAATTTACCCTCTTTTTTTTCTACTAAGTCTCCTATGTATTTTATACTTATAGCACATCTCAGGTTGGATTATCAACATCCCAAGTGCTCAGTAGCCTCAGGTTACTAATGTCTACTATATCAAAAAACACAGGAGTGGCTCAGTTGGTTAAGAGCTCGCTCAAGAAAACACAGCTGTGAAATACAGAAAACTGTATTTTTTTTTAAGAGGAAGATAATCCTCCTTTAGACTAAAGCATGAGAATACGATTACTTTAGCCACTCATTTAATAAGTACTTAGTTATATTATCCACTCGCTTAATAAATAGTGTTAAATTGAAAGTCCTGTATCAAGGGAACACTCAGATTATTTACAAAGGATCCTGTCCACATAATGATTATGGATTAGTAGGATGATGTCTTCCTTCCATCCACCCATCCACCCATCCCTCATTCAATTTGCATATATGGAACCTATGAAGATCGCTATGTTTGTCTTCAGTGCTAGAATAGCACATACAGAAATAATTACCCTATGGAATAATAAACGCTATTATTGTGCAAGTTGTCACTGTCCATGAAGAGGGGAGAACTGACACAAAGTGAACTTCCATAGGAATAATGTACTAACACAGGTAAAGACATGCATCACAAAACAATATGGTGTCTTAGACTATTCATAATTTCATATGATTGGATAGTAGAAGTAAAAGGGGAAAGCAGCTGAAAATGAAGATAGAAATAAAGATGGAGACTAAACTATAAAATGCTTTTAGGCCTTGCTCAGGACTTCTGACTTTACCTTATAGATTTGGGGAACTAAATCCATCATCTTATTGGCTCAGAAATTTAACTTTGTGGAAAATTTAACTCTGTGGAAGGTGGATTTCAGTAAGACCAAAACTGGAGAAAGACGAATATTTAAAATATTATAACTGGGAGCTGAAAAACAAATAAACAAAGAACCAAACAAACATACTAAGGACCTCTCAGAATTTAGGAGTTTTTAGAATGGAAAAAACAATAGTCAACAATTCAAGTTATCATGCATTGAAATGTATTAATTTATCTATTTAGTGAACATTTATTGTGTACTTACAATATGAACAGCACTTTTCCAGGGCAAGAAATATGGCAATAAGACAAACAAAGACTTCCGGTAAGATGGTGGAATAGACAGATGCTGTTCCGGCTGCCTCCCAGGATCACACCAAAATTACAAATAATTTATACAACATTCAACCTCGGAAGTCCCCTGGACACTAGATGAACAGAACCTCTAAATGAAGGACTTAAAGAGGAGGCCATGTCGAGTCCGGTAGGAGGGGTGGAGATAAGAGAGGGCAAACCCCGTGAGCGACACCTCAGCAGTGGGGAGTCTTCTCCGGTTGGGGAAGAGACCCTCCGGGCCCACACCGTGCTCACCAGCCCAGAGTTACTTTGCTAGAAAGAAGAGTTCTACGATAGCTGGCAGTAGAAATTAGTGAGGACTCTCTTTGCTCAACTTGGTGAGGCTGAGGGCAGATGGAGAACCAGTGGAGCTGGCACACAGACTCGCTCGCTGGTGAGCACTCACCCAGTTCCTGGTGGAGGGAGTGGCTGCATGAGCGGGGGCCCAGGAGCCTCCGGGAAGGACTGAACTGAGCGCCTTTTGCTCGGGAGCTGGAGGTTTTGGGACCATTGTTCCGCTGGTGTGGAGCTTGCACACGAGTAGTGTAAAAGAGGCACCAATTTTCAGGGCTGGGCCCTCCCACAGAGGGTCAGGTCCAGGACCGCATTGGTCTGGTGGAATTGGCGCAGGAGTGCGTAAGTGCGTCCACGTGCACGTGGCCTTGGATCCCCACCCTCCACACTGCTTTTGCTGCTTAGCCAGGGAAACGCCTGGTGGGAGTGCTCTGGTTCCAACAGGATGTTCATTGAGATGCGGGATTGCACGAGTTGCCGTAGATCCCTGCTCTTCACACTACGTGTGCAGAGTTGCCAGGTTGGTGATTGGCTGTCGGGATACTTGGCCTGATCTGTGAGTAACTGATTGGGACAGGCTGAGACTAGGAGTTTTCCTGGGAGTGCTGGACCATGAGCTATGCACCTCCGTGATCCGGCTGAGGCTTTCCTGGCGAGTTTGTGCGGGCTGCTTGCTGGTACAGGAGTGCATGCAGCTCTGACTTGGTGGGGGACACTGACCGTATCTTGTGGTACCTTGGGGGCCTGCCCCGCCCACCTAGAGCTGTATAGCTGGGGGCACCCTGAGCCCCTGGTGCCTGGCCCCCATCTCTGCAGGCCACAGATGGTTTTGTGCAGCAGCAGACAGCCCACAACAACCTGTGAAGAATTTTGGTGGTGAGCACAGTTCCAGAGCACACAGCAGCTAATTGTGGGAAGCTCACTGCAAGCCTGAGAGGGAGGCCAGCGCATGATGTGTTGAGCCATTCCCGCCAACACCTGGTACTAAGTTGCCCAGAGTCTCTCTATGGCTAAGCAAGTGATCTGCAGGTTAAAGCGGGTGGACAGCACCACCACCCTTTTTTTTTTTCCTTCTTTTTTTACTTTTTTCTTTTTTTTTTCTAGGTGATCTATCTAATACATCAAAGCAATAACAGAGTGACAGCCAGAATGAGGAAACAAAGAAACACGTCCCAAGTAAAAGATCAGAAAAAACCTCTAGAAATGGAACTAAATGAAACAGAGGTATCCAATCTTTCAGAGACAGAGATTAGAACACTGATGATAAGAATGTTTAAGGAACTTAGTGAGGACAAAAAGAAGGATAGAGAAATCATAAAAAACAACCAACCAGTTAGAACTAAAGAACACAATAACTGAAATGAAAAACGCACTCGAAGGAATCACCAGTAGATTAGATGAAGCAGAGGATCGGATCAGCAATTTAGAAGACAAAATAGCAGAAATCACCCAGTTGGAGCAACAAAAAGAAAAAAGAATAAAAATCAATGAAAATAGTTTAAGAGACCTGTGGGACAACATCAAGTGCAACAACATTCACATGATAGGAATACCACAAGGAGAATAGAAGAAGCAAGGGATCGAGAATGTATTTGAAGAAATAATGACTGAAAATTTCCCTACCCTGGTGAAGGAAATTGACATATAAGCCAAGGAAGTGCAGAGAGTTCCAAACAAGCTGAACCCAAACAGGTCCACACCAAGACACATCGTAGTTAAAATGGCAAAGGTTAAAGACAAAGACAAAATCCTAAAAGCAGCAAGACAAAGACAGCAGGTTACATACAAAGGAACTCCTATAGGACTAACAGCTGACTTTTCTACAGAAACTCTGCAAGCCAGAAGGGAGTGGCATGAAATATTCAAAGTGATGCCAAATAAAGGCCTACAACCAAGATTGCTCTATCCAGCATGGCTATCATTTAAAATTGAAGGAGAGATAAAGAGCTTCTCAGAAAAGAATAAGCTTAAGGAATTCATTACCACCAAGCCAGCATTGCAGGACATGTTAAAAGGCGTTTTTAAACAGAAGAAAGGGGAAAACAAGCTAACCCAAGAAGACCAGAAATACAAATAACAAAATTGCAATAAATATGCACCTATCAATAATCACTTTAAATGTGAATAGGCTAAACGCTCCAATCAAAAGACATAGAGTGGGTGAGTAGATAAGAAAACAGGACCCATGCATATGCTGTTTACAAGAGACTCATCTCAGATCAAAAGACACACACAGACTGAAAGTAAAGGGATGGAATAAGATATTTCACACAAATGGAAATGAGAAAAAAGCTGGAGTAGCAATACTTATTTCAGACAAAATAGACTTTAAAATGAAGACTATAATAAAAGACAAAGAAGGGCACTACATAATAATAAAGGGATCGACTCAACAAGAGGACATAACCCTAGTAAACATCTATGCACCCAACATAGGAGCTCCTAAATATATAAAACAGATATTGACAGACATAAAGACAGAGGTCAACAGTAACACTATCGTAGTAGGGGACTTCAACACCCCGTTGTCACCAATGGACAGATTCTCCAGACAGAAAATCAAATAGGAAACAGTGGTCTTAAATGACACTTTAGACCAGCTGGATTTAATAGATATTTTTAGAGTACTTCACCCCAAAGCAACAGAATATACATTATTTTCAAGTGCACATAGAACATTTTCCAAGATAGACCACATGTTAGGCCACAAAACAAGTCTCAATAAATTTAAGAAGATTGAAATCATATCAAGCATCTTCTTTGACCACAATGCTATGAAACTAGAAATCAATTATAAGAAGAAACCCAGAAAGCACACAACTACATGGAGGCTGAATAACATGCTACTAAATAGCGAGTTGGTAAAAAATGAGATCAAGGAGGAAATCAAAAGCTATCTTAAGACAAACAAAAATGAAAACACAACAAACCAAAACCTATGGGATGCAACGAAAGCAGTCCTAAGAGTGAAATTCATAGCAATGCAGGCCTATCTAAAGAAACAAGAACAAGAACAATCTCAAATCAACAGACTATCTTTACACCTGGAAAGGGAACTGGAAAAAGAACAGTAAAACAATTCCAAAGGGAGTACAAGGAAGAAAATAATAAAGACCAGAGCAGAAATAAATGAAATAGAGACCAAAAAAAAAAAAAAGACAAAACAAAAGATTAATGAACCAAGAGCTGTTTTTTTGAAAAAATAAACAAAATCGACAAACCCTTAGCTGATTCACCAAGAAAAAGAGAGAGAGGACCCAAATTAATAAAATCAGAAATGAAAGAGAAGTGACAACAGATACCACAGAAATACAGGAAATTGTAAGAAAATACTACAAGCAACTATATGCTAACAAATTCGACAATCTGGAAGAAATGGATAAATTTCTAGAAGCATAAAATCTACCAAGTCTAAACCAAGAAGAAACAGAAACTCTGAACAGACTGATTACTACCAAAGAAATTGAATCAGTAATCAACAAGCTTCCAACAAACAAAAGTCCTGGACCAGAAGGCTTCACAGGTGAATTTTACAAAACATTAAAAAAAAATGAATACCCATGCTCTTCAAACTGTTTAAAAAAATACAGAAGGAGGGAAGGCTTCCAAGCACATTTTATGAGGCCACTATTACTCTGATACCAAATTCAGACAAAGATATTGCAAAAAAAGAAAACTACAGGCTGATATCCCTAATGAACATAGATGTAAAAATCCTCAACAAAATATTAGCAAACTGAATTCATCATCACATTAAAAATATCATACACCGTGATCAAGTGGGGTTCATTCCTGGTATGCAAGGTTGGTTCAAAATCTGCAAATCAATTAATGTAATACATCACATTAGCAAAATAAAAAATAAAAATCATATGATCATATCAATAGATGCAGAAAAAGCATTTGACAAAATCCAGCAGCTATTTATGATAAAAACTCTTAGCAAAGTGAGAATAGTGGGATCATATCTCAACATAATAAAGGCCATATATGATAATCCCACAGCAAACATCATACTCAATGGGGAAAGGCTAAAAGCTTCCCTTTTAAGATAAGGAAACAGACAAGGCTGCCCACTTTCACCAGTTCTATTCAACATAGTTCTGGAAGTTCTAGCCACAGCAATCAGACAAGAAAATGAAATAAAACACATCCAAATTGGAAAGGAGGAAGTAAAATTGTCATTATATGCAGATGACATGATACCATATATAGAGAATCCCAAAGACTCCACCAAAAAACTGTTAGAACTGATAAATGAGTTTAGTAAGGTAGCAGGATATAAAATTAATATTCAGAAATCAGTTGCATTTGTATACACCAATAATGAACTATCAGAAGAAGAAATCAGGAAATCAATCCCTTTTACAATTGCTTCAAAAACAATAAAATATCTAGGAATAAATTTAACCAAGAAGTAAAAGACCTTTACTCAGAAAATTATAAGACACTGAAGAGATAAATCAAAGAAAATACAAATAAATGGAAATACCATGTTCATGAATAGGAAGAACTATTAGTTAAACTATCAATACTACCTAAGGCAATATATATATATATTGTATATATGTATATATAAAATATATGTATATATATATATTTTTCAATGCAATTCCTATCAAACTACCAAGGATATTTTTCTGAGAACTAGAACATATAATCCTAAAATTTATATGGAACCATAAAAGAACCCAAGTAGCCACGGCAATCTTGAGAAATAAGAACAAAGTGGGAGGTATCACATTGCCCGACATCAAAAAATACTACAAGGTTACAGTAATCAAAACAGTATGGTACTGGCATAAAAGTAGACACATAGACCAATGGAACAGAATAGAGAGCCCAGAAATAAACCCATCCATATATGGTCATTTAATCTATGACAATGGAAGCAAGAATCTACATTGGAGTAAAGACAGTCTATTTAATAAATGGGGCTGGGAAAATTGAACTGACATGTGCAAAAAAATGAAAATGGATCACCTTCGTATGCCATATACAAGAACAAATTCAAAATGGATTAAAGACTTAAATGTAAGACCTGAAACCATAAAACTCCTAGAAGAAAACATAGGGAGTAAATTTGCAGACATTACCCTCAGTAACATTTTTACTGATATATCCCCTCAGGCAAGGGAAGTAAAAGAAGAAATAAACATATGGAATTACATCAAACTTAAAAGCTTTTTCACAGCAAAGGCAATCAAAATCATCAATAAAACAAAAAGGCAACCTACTAATGGGAGAAGATATTTGCCAACAATATATCTGATAAGGGGTTAATATCCAAAATTTATAAAATAATCAACCCAAAAGCAAAAAAAAACAAACAACCCAATTAAAAAATGGGCAGAGACTATGAAGAGGCATTTTTCTAAAGAGGACATACAGATGGCCAATAGGCATATGAAAAAATGTTCAACTTCACTAATCATTAGAGAAATGCAAATAAAAACCACAATGAGATACTACCTCACTCTGGTCAGAATGGCTATTATTAATAAATCAACAAACAACAAGTGCTGGCAAGGCTGTGGAGTAAAGGGAACCCTAGTGCACTGTTGGTGGGACTGCAGATTGGTGCAGCCACTGTGGAAATCAGTATGGCGGCATCTCAAAAAAAAGGGAAATGGAACTACAATATGACCCAGCAATTTCATTCTTGGGTATCTATCCTGAGAAATCCAAGATGTTAATTTGAAAAAAAAATATATGCAACCCTATATTTATTGCAGCACTATTTACAATAGCCAAGACTTTGAAACAACCAAAATGCCCATCGGTAGATGACTGGATTGAGAAACTGTGGTACATTTATACAATGGAATATTACTCCACGCTATAAAGAAGAATGAAATTGTATCATTTGCAATCATATGGATGGACCTAGAGACTATTATGATAAGTGAAATAAGTCAGCCAGAGAAAGACAAATACCAGATGATCTCACTTACATGTGGAATCTAAAGAACTGAATGAAGGAGCAAAGTAAACAGAAATAGTCTCAGAGATATAGAGGGAAAACTGACGGTTGCTAGTTGAGAGTGGGGTGGGGATGAAGGAGAAGGGGAAGGGGTTAGACAGCATAAATAGGTAACTACAATATTGCCACAGGAATATGAAAGACAGTTTGGGGCATATAATTAATAATGTTGTAAATATTTTGTAGGGTGTCAGGTGGTCACATGTCTTGTTAGGGAGACCACTTCATGGATGGTGTAGAGGCTTGACCATGCACTGTACACCTGAAGCTGATGTTGTATAATATTGTATGTCATGGGAGGTGGAGTATAGTGTGGGAGTGGAGTCAAGGGAATTGTAAGAGATATGTATGATATGGAGGGGGGAGTGGGTTGGCAGATTGGGGGAGGGGGGTTGTCACTTTGAGGGTAAAAAGTATAACTATTGCACTGTGGTGTACAGCTGAAACTAATTTAAAAATGTTTATTTCACAATAAAAAAAGACAAACAAAATTTTATATTTTATGGGGAGCAAATTTTGATTAAATCTATATGCAATTAAAAGAAATTAAGTCCGTGAGACAATTAAATGGGGTATTGAGAGAGAGAATGGAATGGTGGCACTATAGCTAGGCTAATTAGAGAAGGGTTATCTGAGATGATTGATATTTGAACTTTGATTTGATTAATGAGGAGTCAGTCAGGAGTAAAGTTCCTTAGAAGAGAAAATGAGCTTGAATGTTTAAAGAAGAAAATCATGACCTGTGTGTGTGGATCAAAAAGGGCTTGGGAGAATGTGATACTTGTATACATTTGGTCAAAGAGGTGGGTAGACGTCATATTAACTACATCCTAGTGGGTAAGACATGTATTTTGCATTTTATTTAATGGAATCAGAATGTATCACTATTGAGAAAGTGACAATATCATTCTTAGTTTTTATGGAGTTTTCCCTTGCTATTCTGTGGATAATGGATTGGATATCTACACAATGGAAACATAGGCAGTGACATAGGTTGGCAGCCTAGGAGTTGGAGAGAAGTGAATTGATTCAGGACATGCTGTGAAGCTGGATGAGTAAGTGTTTAAGAGCTGAAATTGAGGTGGGATATAAATGAAAGAAAAATATTCAAATACACTCCTAAAATTTTCTCCAAAGCACCAGGTGAAATGTGTTGTCCTTCATGCAGGGAAGACTGGAGGAGAAACAGATCAAGGGGGGTCCCCTAGGAATCAGGGTTAGGGTGAGCCTCCCAGCTTCCAGTGCCAATGACTTGAAAGGAATTACAAGACTAGGAGGAGGTTTAGTAGCAAGAGAAAAATTGCATATATATAAATATATATATATATATATATATATGTATGTATTAGTGATTCAGTATTACAACTGGGAATGCCAATCGAATAGCTTGACAGTAAGGCTTTCAACCTTGATAAATTGAGAGCTTCCTATTACAGAATATTAATAAGTTATTAATCATCCAGATGTTTAACATGAAAACAGAATTAAAAGTGAACAAATTAAAATATAAAACACACTTGTTCCCCCATCCTCTTCTGCCAGGGCTGCTTAAGGCAATAATGGAGGACTTGTCATGAGTACTCATAATGAATTCACTAGGTTGTATCCTCCCACCCCCAACTGGGTTGCAATAAGTTTTAAATTCTGGGACACTTTTTCTTTGGGGCTAGTTACATACAGTCTGAGAACAAAAGCACAGAATGGAAAATGTAAGAAATGTATATTTCCACTAGCTGATATACAAAATCTGCATCAATAGCTTCCAGGCCTTATTTCATAGACTGAATCAGAATCACCTAAATTATATATTAAAAGTCTTTATTTTATTTTTCTTCCCCAGACCTACTATAGAAAAAAATCCAATGTTAGGCTCATGAGTCTGCATTTTTATTAATTTCCCTAAGTGAAACTGATGAACACAGGGAAGTAGAAGCTACTAGTGGTGCTCAATTGGGATTAGTGACATACATTTGGAAGTGCTAAGAAATATGATCGTAGCCTATTTGAAATATCAAAAGAGACTAGACTCTAAACGGAAACCATATATATATATATATATATATATATATATATATATATATATA